>NW_025842713.1:0-1118 GCF_002878395.1 Capsicum annuum | reverse complement strand
CAAATCATAATCAATTTGTTGATTATGATTTGATAAATGAGAAAGAGATTTGATTTGGTCTTCATGATAGACCCTTGGGATATTTGTGGTGGATTTCCTAACGCATTCTGAGCTTGTTTTTGGGAGTAGTATTTAGCACTGAGCGGGAAATGTGGTATTTTCCCTAAACTATGTGCCACTGTAGGATTGATATTGATAATTGTGGGCCACAGGCTGAGTATGAGATTGTGATCACTAAGTTTAGGTTGTACTCCCTGGGAAGAGTACGACGCTCCCACCAATGTGGGATTCACTCATTAGGATGGAAAAATGTTGGAATCCATGTAGCGTACATGGTTTATCTCGGTTATAAGAACCTCCCATATCCATAAGAGTTGAGTTTCTTGAATTACCGAGTCACTCCGAGTCTTGAGTTGAAGAGTTCAGTTGTTTATGATGATTTATGAGGTTTTTATCATATGATTTATTTACTATGAGATCATGAAAAGTATGTTTCAATATAACTCAAGCCAAGTGAGCTATCATGGTACATATGCATATTTTTTTGAAATTGATGATGATATTTGCATTATTGCATGCACCCCCACATACTTAGTACATTCCAAAGTGCTGACCCACATATTTTCCTATGGACTACATTTTCTCGTAATGTAGGTTAAGGTACTCAGCCACATCCGCGTTAGCGATATTCGAGTGCCTCAACTATGTTCCCTCAGTTGTGAGTCCTTATAGTTCGAGGACCGTATCTATATTTTTGGTGATATCGTTCTATTGTTATGGCTTTCAGTACTGTTTGAGTCAGTTGGGGGTTTGTCCCAATAGCTTCTTGATTTTGATGTATAGAGGTTTTGTCAGACTAGAGGGTTGGTATGTCTAGACATTCAATATATTTTGATTGTACAGTCTAGTATTCTCCAGTATTTGTCATGAACCCGATGAGGTATATGTATTTTTTGTGCATTACTATTGTTGAATTGAATTTCTTGAGGTAGTGTCTGGCTCCGAGGGTTATCTTGGGGCTACGTGTAGCCCTAAGCACCGTATGACATCTTGGGATGAAATTTCAGGGCATTAAAATTTCACCTAATCGATCGTGGTGAAGTCAGCAACAGATTCAT
>NW_025842712.1:0-2064 GCF_002878395.1 Capsicum annuum | reverse complement strand
ACAAGTCATTAGGCAAAAATCATAGTCAAACCAAAAAGGACTCAAACATTTCTTTCCTCAAGAATTTAGGGAAGCAAAGATGGAGGAGTTTATGAACGTTAGGGATGACTTCTTTTCTTACTCTAGGTCTTGTTGATACAAAAGAAGACCCAATGGTGGAGTTAATAAAAATGGAATTGGATGGAGCAACATCCATAAAAATAGTAGTTAGGTAAGGTCAGCCTAATATTGAAGCTCTTCACAACCAACCTCAAACTGCAATAGATCCGGGTACTTCTTCTGGAGGTGTTGCTAGTGGAGTTGTTGATGATGGTGGCAACCATCCTGATGCTGTTGCTACTGCCAGTCGTGATTATGAGCATGTTGGTGCTTAGCAAAAAATAAATACGTTTGAAAACTCCCCTTGAATAGGTCCCTCTCACCCCTACACCGGTCCCTCCCACCCTTACAGTGGCCCCTCTCACCCCTCTTTACCCCCATGTTCTCATTGCAAATACAAAGTGTACAAGGACAGAGAGCATAAACTCTTTAAAAATCTAGAGGCTATTGCTGAAGTGGCCGAGGAGTTGAAAGCCAGGAGGGGTGTCATACCATCTAACAAGGTGAGGGATCCATGCACTCCTACAGTGGCGGTTAGGAGGAAGAGAATGAACATTAGACAAATTCTCTTTATTCTGAAAACAACAAAAATTGCAACTCCTCCTGTTCCAAGAGTTGTTGAAGTTCAGGGGTCACTGAAGAAGGTGGATATATTCGTGCCACTTGGCAAGGAGAAGAAGAAGGAACTATAAGAAATCATGAATGACAAGACAAAGGTTCAAAAATAATACACCATGCATTCATTTGCCGCGAAAGACATCACGAATATGACAAATATGCATGAGTGGTTCGAGGATAATGTAAGTTTACTTTTGTTAACCTAGCCTTCCAATATACTCCATGAAGAATAATTCACGTAGAATATGTGTAATCTGTTGCAACATAATACATATATGTTGCATAAGTTTCATTAGCTGGGTAATTTGTGAACTGATTCAGAGAACCCTCTGCAAGAGATCCTTTCCGCAGTGTTTTTCTTCTTTACAATTACTAACCTATTTAAAAATTGTCTTCATATACCATAGTATGTTGATGAAATTCTCTGCCTCATGAGGGGCAGGCAATTAGCGTACTCGGATGCTTATGAGATGCTGCCAATAATTTCAAGGATATGTACGATGATCTCCATAAGACAGCTGGTCTCGATGGCCGGATTTTTGATAATTAGTTTCTACGTTCCAATGGGATGAAGACGTGATTAACTATGTTAGTAAGAAGAGGCCATATCCACATGGTAAGAGCTGGACCAAGACAAAGAGAATCCTTGCAGTCATGAACGTGGAAGTCAAATATTTTCTCATTATTGAGATACTACTCTAAAAGGGAAAGATTAAGGTTTATGACTGCAACTTATCTGCCTTCAATGAGGATACATTTTTAACCCACATGCAGCCACTCTTGAAGTTGTTTCCCAAGTTATTGACGCAAATTAAGTTGATGGATCATTTGCCGGCTGAATACTTGAAGAAGGAATTATATAATTTTGAAGGTCGAAATAAGAACATCAAGCTCCAAAAAAATAAATTAGTGCAGTGTGTGAGCCGTACTCACTTGCATACATCAGTATTTGCTGACCGACGACACAAACATGACTGGTGTGTGCGGCGTTGTTGTAGGAAAGATACAATGGGTCTGGTTGGAAGAAAGTAGGAAGACCTATTATATAATTTCCAGCAGATGACCAAATTAAATGGTTGGGGGCCGTGTATAAATAAGAATATATATAAAGACGGAGACGAACACGATAATAATTTTTTATTTCAAGCCACCTCACTTTACATGTAGTGGCAATAATTTTAATGTCTGGCGAAGAATTTTTATAATGCAACAGATAGTATATCCGTTGTAACAGATACAATACCTGTTGTGATAGATTGAATATCTGTTGGAATAGGTTGATCATCTATTGCATTTACATATGTTTCTTAGTCTGTCTGTCGCAACAGATATCAAATCTATTGCAAC
>NW_025842711.1:0-1706 GCF_002878395.1 Capsicum annuum | reverse complement strand
GAGGGGGTGTAGTTGTGGGTCCCGACAGACTCATTTAAAGCGAATCCAAGAATTGAAACTTATGTGTTAGGCCGTGTCCTTGCGTGCCTATCACAATCTTCCAATTTTGGGTCGTGACACGCTCACAGGGGTGGAGCTAGCTAGAAGGCAACTTATAGGTTTATATTTAGTAGCATTTGAAATCATTATCGTAGACTTCAGAATCTATAAAGTTCAAATTCTGAATCCCTCTCTTACATCCTTTGAATTTCATAGGCTTACACATTGAAAAGATATCCAGCACAATTGTCACTGACAACATGGATGAGTTTTGTAGGAGCAGCACAATCAGCTTTCTACACAATCGTAGTACAACATAAAAGAGTTGCTTGGACTATTGGTTTCAACATTGATTTTTGGTCTATAATGTATGGGGTAAGTAAGGGTCAAATTATCTCTTGCAAAATATATTGCTCGGATTCTTCAAAAATGTTATCGAAAGCATGTCAGATCGAGTAAAGCTTCTAGTATCTCTCTGAACTATGACCAAATTTGTAACGACACACTCCAACTTTATGGGGGTCCTATCACCGCTGAACTAAATTTTGGCGTATTTTTTTCAACCTTTTTAGTTGATGTGGGCCCCATTTTGTGTTATAAAGGTGCCACATCAGCACAAAAGGGTGACAAAAATATGCTAAAATTGAATTCAAGAGAGGTAATAGGATCCTGTGAACTTAGAGTGTGTCGTAGCAACTTTGATCATAGTTCGAGAGGGTACTGGATGCTTATCTCTGTCAGATCTCTAAAAAGATCACACCTTTTGGGGGATCCGATACAAACGTGACAATATTTTTGGAGAATTCATCAAATTATTGTCAAATTATCTCTTGCAAATATATTGCTCAGATTCTTAAAAAATGTTATCGAAAGCATGTCAAATTGAGTAAAACATTTAATCCCTCCCTGAACTATGACCAAATTTGCAATGACAGACTTCAACTTCACGGGGTCCTATTACCCCTGAACTAAATTTTAGCGTTTTTTGTAACCTTGTTAGCTGACGTGACACCTATTGTCAACCTTTTTAGTTGACGTGACACCTTTGACATGAGCCCCATTTTATGTAATAAAGATGTCACGTCAGCACAGAAGGATGACAAAAATACGCTAAAATTGAATTCAAGAGAGGTAATAAGACTCCTGTGAAATTGGAGTGTGTTATAGCAACTTTGATCATAGTTCGGGAGGGTACTGAATGTTTATCTCTGTCAGATCTCTAAAAAGATCACACCTTTTGAAGAATCCAATACAAACGTAACAATATTTTTGAAGAATTCGAGCAACGTAGTTGTATAGTGAAATTCCTTTTATTTGGTTGTGACAAGCTTTCACATTTTTCGAGAAAAAGGTTCGAAATATACCTAAATTTTGACGAAATTTGCTGTAACACGCCTTAACTTTGCGGGGGTTCTATGACCCGCTTGACTATCTATTACCCTAATTCTGTAGCATATATTTGCCCACCTGGACCACTACGTGAATGCACGCACATTGAGCGCGTAAGGGTCTGAAGTGGTTCAGCTGGACAAATATATGCCACAGAAATACGGTAATAAATAATCTAGGAGGGTCATAGAACTCCCGCAAAGTTAAAACGTGGTACAATAAATTTTGCCAAAATTTAAATATATTTCTGACTCTTTTCCATTTTGTTGTACTTAATG
>NW_025842710.1:0-1233 GCF_002878395.1 Capsicum annuum | reverse complement strand
AGTTTCTATAACTACTCTTGAATCTGAAGTAATTTCTCATCCATTTCTCCAGAAGCTTGCTCTTGATTCTTGTTTCGAGTAACTGGCATGCCGAGGAATGTCTTACTTTGATACCAAATGATGCACTCAACAGAAAATTAATCGATTCCAGGAGTTGAACTCGAGGAACAAAGTAGTTATTCAAGGTTCTAATCCGAGAAGATAGCCAAGATAGAGAAAATTAGGAGAAGAATAAGTGAAATGTTATTATCATGAATGAATATGTAGTATTACAAGTTGGTATTTATAGTAGTTGTATCTAGTCTTAGCTAACTACCAACTAATTTTGTAACTAACAGATGGACTTTAACTGTTTTGTGAACTTTCTACTGTACAACTGAATTCTAACTAACTAATAACAACTTGCACTTCTAATTAACAACGTGCATCACAGAGGTAGTCAAATCAACGGAATACGAAGAACATCCTTCCGTATCTGAGGGATTGCTTAGGATCATTTATCTGGCTCGTGTTCATCGGATTCACCAATCACCCGGATTGAGTATATATCCCTCGAGATTCAACAAGCCCTTCTAGTATGAAACTAGGAGCCAGAATCTAAGAAAGATTATATATATATATATATATATATATATATATTAAAACCCAACATTATACGCTCGAGTAAGAGGTATTTTCTTGTTTCTCTTACTACCAATAAGAAGAAGATTACCAAAATATATATAGATGATAGATCACAATATGAGATATCTAAATAATTGTTTTAACGATAAAATACAAGTAACTAAAGACAACTCTTAATTGTCAGTTCATCAACACGAATTAATACAGACACTTTTTACCTTTTTCTTTTATTCAATTGATTTCATCCTTTTTTTTTTTTTACGAATTCTGAATTAACGCAACCCGTCGTGCTTCCTCAAGATTTAATCTTTCTACTCTTTTCTTTTCACTTGGCAACGAGATTTGAAATAGATTCACATCAATAGAAAAGTATTTTCAGAAAAATTATTTTTAAAAAAAATTGTGATCTTATTAGATAATTGGCAGAGTAATTAATTTTGTACTGAGGAAATCATTTAGGTACTTAAGGAATATTTACAAAGTTTTATAAATTGTTGTCCTTAGATGTTATAAAATTTATGGGAATATATTTACTTCATTGAGAAATTCCCAAATTGGATATTATAATTTAATAGTCTATATTAACTACTTTACTTTTATTAGCAAAAT
>NW_025842709.1:0-1021 GCF_002878395.1 Capsicum annuum | reverse complement strand
CCTTCAAGATTCCACTTTGTGCTACTAAAACAACTGAAATATGAAACCAAAATGAAGAACTCAAAAAGGGTAAGTGAAATTTGTACCTTCAAAAGCTCTAAACTTTGTGTAAATTGTTCAGAGCTTGAAGAGGAAGAGGAGTAGTAAGAAGTTTGTTTAAAAGTGGGGTATGTTTGTTTAAGAAGTGAAAGGGAAATGGGGTTGCATTGTTGTATATAAAGTACAAGGAATCAACTGTTTAAAGGAAAGACAACATATGCTTTACATTAGAACCAAATTTTGCGGTGGTAAAAAAGTGAAAAGATTAAGCATTTGTGGGGGCAAAAGTTTGAAAAAAGAATATTGAGTAAATTATAAGGAACAAAAAAAATAAACGTCATCAAAATTTTCATATTGCAGCGACATACACAACAAAGCTTTTTTGGACAAACGAAAATATGTTATTGGCCTTTATATTGTGTGCGTTCCAACTTCCATGAATGAAAAAGAAAATAAACAACGACAACAAAATTTTACTAGTTAGATCTCGGGGATAAAGTATAGCCTCGTAAAAATGAAGAGATTGTATTAATAACTATAATATATTTAGTGTAGTTTTATAAATACATTTAGGAAAGATGAGAACAGTGATACATTCAAAGAAATTTATGTTGTAATATATATACTTATAGTATTATTTTCGCTTTAATTTATGTGATAGTATTTGATTGGGTGTGAAATTAAAAAATAACAAGAAAACTTTTGAAATTTAAATTTTAAAATATGTCAGAAATATTCGTCCGGCTATAAGTAATCTGTTGCGCTTAAAATGAAAATTAAAAATAAATTATTAATAGCAAATAGTATTAAAAAATGTGATTTTTTAGACTCACCGAAAAATAGTTTTACCTAATTAGGGTAAGGGGTACCAAACATACCAACTTAGTTAAATTAAACATTTTTGCAAGTTATAGTATGCAAAATAAAGAATTTTTTTAACTTGAGGTGTTTCTTTTTTCTTCCATCTAAATTAAGATAAAGC
>NW_025842708.1:0-1456 GCF_002878395.1 Capsicum annuum | reverse complement strand
GATTATCGCTAATTGAGAAGTTTTCTGTGATTTTTATTTATAATAATCTATTAATATAATAGATATAGATATATCTCTAAAAGATCAAGTTCATACTTTAATTGTAAAATATGACTTAATTAATGTATCTGTTAGAGAATTATTTTCATAAAAAAAAACTATTTATTCACATAAGTAAGTCATGAGAACTTGCAAACCCAACATCATATATGTGTCAAATCCAATTCAATATCACCTGCTTGAATCAAAGTAGAAATGGATTAAATGATAGGGTGCAATAGCCACTTTTTAATTGCTGAATTTTTCTTTACTTTATTATAGTTTAGAATGTGTTTTGATAGGCGTTTGGCCATAAAAGAAAAAAAAATGGAGCTAAGTTGAAGTTGGAGTTGTAATTAGAATTATAGTTTTAGTTGAGTTTGATTATGAATATATATTTTGTGAGAGAAATGAGAATAAAAAAAAGTGAATACAGGTTGAGATTTGTTTCACTTTTTCAAAGTTGTATTTGAAGTTTGTACGGCCAAGCATCATTTCTTGAATAAAGTGAAAAATATTTTTGAAAAGAATTGCTTTCTCATGGCCAAACTTAACCTAAGTGTATTAATACGAACATAATTTTAACTTTTGATATTAATGAAAAATTTTGTTAACTACATTTAATTTTGTTCCTTAATTATTAGTATGATAGTGGGTTATCATGTTCCTCTTTAAACACACTTTTTAGGTTAAAAAATTTACGTTAATTTTGGTAAAATTTAAAATTGTTGATTTCTCCCTAAAAGATAGTTTTTCTCTATACTGATTATCATATTTTATCCATCAATATGAAGATGCGAAGAAAATAATACGAGATGCTATACTATTTGAAATACAATATTATATATATTATTTAAATAGACATATGTTTGTTTCAGCGTCAGTTGATACTTTTAATATATAGTTTTATTGCTTGATGCAAGACACACATGCAACGCACGTACACTAACCTAGTTCAAAAAAAGAGTAAGAAGGAGTTGAAGCATAGTCAAGTATGTAGGCTGAAGGTTAAAAGTAAACACAAACTATAAAAAAAAAATGTAATGTTCTACTATTAAAACTGAAAATCATATTCTGAATTAAATTCAGCCAATAATAACAACAAATGAAATGTAATTCTTAAGTGAGGCTTAGAAGAATAGAGTATACGTTGACCTTACTCATATCTTGAAAAGGAGAAACAGAATAATGTCAAATTCTTTTAAGTACCAGCAGTCCAAGAAAGCAGCTAAAATACACAACGTGCAAGAACTTTTCGATTTTTTTAGGATACAAGCACAAAAAATAAGTTCAACTAATCCAATAGAAAAGAACGACAAAAGTAAACTCTGGAACAAAAATAAACAAACAATAACCATTTTAGATAAATTCGAGACTGTCTTTCATACATCCATAACAATCAAGGAAAAGATATTTA
>NW_025842707.1:0-5295 GCF_002878395.1 Capsicum annuum | reverse complement strand
AGTTTTCTTTTAAAGACGTATATGAAACGCCTACTCTAAATGGAGAGTGAAGAAATATTTTTGAATTTTTCAAATAAGATCCCCAAACCAACAATAGGCCGCCTACGTATCTCACTCCCGAAAGAGGAGAATCAGGGGTGCGTAGTTAGTCCAGATTGGACAATTAATTATTAAATAATAGGCTAGACCCTGACTTAAGAGACACGACCAAAGATAGACGATGAACATGTTAATAAAATCTTTTGAGTTTTCATTTTGATACTTCACAGAAAAATGACATCAACAACTATGAAAGAAAAATTTCTAACATCTTTTTTTTTTTTGTATTTTTCTTTTATAAACACGTCCTATGAATGATTTTTTTTTTTTTTGAAGTTTTCGAATTGTGAATGCATGCTAAATGAGACAAAGGAAAATCTTTTTGATGTTTTTGAGAAAATAAGTGCGAAAGGTAAAAAAGTCCTTTTGAATTTTGGAATTGTGAAAAATAAAAGCCATAAAAAACTCTAAAAACTACGAAACTCTTTTTGATTCAATCTTTTTGACTCACTTTTTCTATTTTTTTCTTCTTTTTTTTCTTTTTCTATTTTTGCCTACGCACCTTACTCCTAACAAATGTTTTTTTTTATAAATCAATCAGTCAAATGACCACGTTACCCTTAAAGATGCAACAGTTAGCACATAGGGATGCTTTAGAGTTGAGTCTCCTACAAAGGGCCATGTGGGTCCCGCTAGGTCTCAGTATGATGCACATAAGCATGACCTAAAGCCTGACCTACATTGTGGTTCACTAACAAGGCTGTTCGGGGGAGCGTATGGTCGATAGTGGCTTCTTTGCTATCAATCTACTCCATAACACCGACGGCTCCCCCCTTAAAATAAGGGTGACTCAACTAGAGGTCATGTACAACACGTGTACTACGGACTTGTAGCAGAAAGAAGGCCTGGTGGTAGACACATGCTGCCAGATATAAAAGCGGTAACATATAGGATAAATAATGTACACAAAGAGCACAAAAATGCACAACAGTGATAACAATAACACAAACAATAATCACAAACAATGTTTATACACCCATAATGCCAAACAAAGCCGATACGACTCCAAAAATAAGATCGAATTCTGAAAAGATCCCCAGTAGAGTCGCCAGAGCTGTCACACCCCTTTTTCGTACTCCAAAAGATTAGTTTTAAGTTTCGAAAGGGTTTTTATTATTAAAGTGACAAAGATGAAAATTTGTTTCGAAAAAGGACTATTTACATTTTTTATTCAGAGTCGCCACTTGGCATAATCCGGTGTGCCAAGTCACCATTGGAAAATCTTTTTCAAAACCATTTGACTCTTTAAACTGGTTTGCAAACAGAGATTCCGGTTAAGGAATTCTGTTGACCGAGGGAAAGGTGTTAGGCACCCCTCGATCCTGTGGTTTTACCACAGTCTCTTGGTGGAGCAATATCGGCTAATTTAACACCACGAATGTATAAATCACACAAATCATGCACAACAATCAATCAAGCAGACCAAAACAAAACAATCCAAAATTTAGAGTTCAGTCCGAATTATACAGTCCAAAAATAGAAAAATATGAAAAGATAAATCATACAATGCCCTACCCGATGCCTCGGGCCTTCATCACGAATCTTCTTTGTGTACATCATACATCGGGGCATTCCCTGGTGAATAGGTACAAGTACTGCGGAGCATTCCCCGGCCAAATGAGTCCAATTAAATTAAATGCGATAAAATAAAACTATTCCAACTCATATTTCAAACATGCCATCAATCCACCATGCCTAAATTTGCCAACCCAAGCCTATCATTTGCCTATCCATTCTCGACTTAAGACATAAATCTATCACGTGTCATATCACTAATAAATCAAAATTAATCCAAATCTATCCCTTTTGTCAATTTTCAATTTCTACCATCAACTTTCTTTTTATCAATCGCACTATCAAAATTACTCAAATTCGTCCCGTACATATCATAAAAATCCCATCGTCAAGCGCATAATCACGAAATCAACAACAAAATAATCCGACAGAACATGATCACACCCACATAATCACAAGCAACTCAACAAATCAAGATAGAAAATGGGTTAAAGAAATGGACCTCGAAGAAACATTCTTGTATGATAATAGAGAAATCCGAGAACCAAAACCCTCAACGGAGATCCCCAACGACAAAAAAAGCTCCAAATCACAGATATTCAATCCACCAGATCCCGAAACCCTCAAAGCTATTAAATTATGAATTATGTTATTGGTCATGTGTTCACGTAAGTCATGCTATGTCAGTTTCTTTCTATCGAGTCCTGGGGGTACTTGTACCCGACAATTTTGTTGTGTGCCTAGAACTATGTCATCTTTTCACGATATTGGACACAAACCCAGAAACTAGACAAACCTGAAATGCCTTAAAAATCCCAACAGATAACTAAAATCGACAACCGAGTTCGTAAAGTCTTCACTATTTCTCGCCAAAATCGAATCAGAATCAAGAAACAACAGAGACCCGTATCCAAAATTGTACCCCCTTACTGTTTCTCTCATTTTACATTGGATTTCATTCGAATCAGATAGAGGTGTGTCGGATTTTGGAATTTTGGTGGAGGTGGAGCCAATTTTCGTCTCCCCGAAGCTCCGGTGAACTACAAAAGGGAGAAAACTGAAGACGATTCCGATGAGTTTTCGCTCGAAGACGACTGACTGAAGATGATTCTGGTGAGTCTATCACCGGAACAGTAAACCATTGCCAAAACCCTGCGTTCTCTCTCTTTGTGTGACTCTCTCTCTCAATCACTACCCTCTCTCCATGTGTATGATTTTTCTGGTGTCGTGTGGGTGTGAGATGGTGTTGATGATAAAGTGGGTGTGTTAGTGTGTCTAAGATGATGAAGAAGCAGCCAAAAAGAAAATTAGCAAGAAAAATTCCCTATGTTTTTTTCAACCTCCCTTTATTGTGCGTGTATATATAAATATATGGAGAAGAAGATGGTGACAAAATGGTCCATTTTGTTAGGTGTACCCGTGGGTCCCCCTTCTTTTAGTTTGTTATTGTGAGGATAAAACTGTGAGTGGGTAGGGAGGTGGAAGCTTTTGATTGGGTGGTTGTTAGGATAAGATAAATTAGTTAGAGGTAATATTTTTGTTTATTTTTGTATTTTTGTGGGATATAATTAATGGGGTTGGACACATGGTAAGGTGAAATAAAAATGAATAAAATTAGGACACATGGTAAGGTGAAATAAAAATGAATAAAATTAGACTTCGGAAGGGATAAAATTAGGTGTCTACATCCATCAATCTAAACATGCAATCGAATCAATTTAGATGAGCATCAATCATATTCTCCCAATAGGCAAACCGATTTGTTCTCTAGTTTAACGTACATCTCAATATTTATAGAAGTATTTTTTTAATTAATAGAGTCCTATTTTAGGAGTATTATTTTAATCGAACAATAGAAAGAAAAATATTAATTAATTTTTCTATCATATATTTTAGGAGTCCCATATATGTTAGAAAATCTAGTAGAAATAATTAATTATCCTACCATATATTTTAGGAGTCCCATATATTTTAGGAAGTCTAGTTAATATAATAAAAAATAATTAAATAATAAATTTTTAAAAAATAGTGAAAAGACAGTTTTGTCTAAAAAAATTTTTTAATGAAGGACAAAAAGTTCAAATATGAAGAGGAGGAAGAAGCACTAACAAAAAATAAGAAGTTTTATTTCTTCTAAATAACATGTACAAACCGTATATATTCAAAATAATTTTATCTAGGATTTGAATTTGTTATTTGGTCTAAATTATTATTATAAAGTTTAGTTGTGGAAGGAATTGGTTTGGGTCCGTAATTTAGTTTTTGTACTCTTAATATTGGCACATAAGAATATTGTTATATATGGTAATATGTTACTATTATACAACGAATTCAGAAGTTGACTTTATTTTTTATTTTTTTTTAGAAAAAGAATTCTATATTTTTCATTTTTTTCTTACTATTTTAGGAAAATAATTTTGAATTACCATAGATTTTTTTCCTCGTAAGAACCTTATACTAATCTTATTTTTTAACCAAACAAATAATTAATTAATAATTTGAAAAAATATAAAAAGATAGAAAGGAAAATATTAATTAATTTTTTCTATCATATATTCTAGGTGTCTCATATATTTTAGGAAGTCTAGTAGAAAGAAAAATATTAACTAATTTTCCTACCAAATATTTTAGGAGTCCTGTATATTTTAGGAAGTCTAGTTAATATAATAAAAAATAATTAAGTAATAAATTTTAAAAAATAGTGAAAACACAATTTTGTCTAAGGAAGTGTTTTTTTTTAATGAAGGGCAAAAGTTCAAATCACTTTTTTAAGGGTCTTCACACTTTTAATATATTATATATTATAGATTTAGATTATAGATATTTATTTCCCATAAAGTTTGTAAAAGTAGTGTAAAAATTATTTTTTTTATTTTTTATTTAAAAAGATTCAATGTAATACTTACCCTATATTTTAGGACTCCTAATTTTAGAAAAAGTCTTATTATATTTGTTAAAGTTTTAATCCTATATAGTTTAGAATTCAATATCACAACTATAATTAAATAACAATTAGAGAAAAAAAGTGAAAAGATGATTTTGTCTAAAGCATGAACTTTTAATAAAGGGCAAAAAGTTCAAATCACTTTTCTAGGGATCTTCACACTTTTAATATATTATATAGATATATAGATATAAAAGCGATCAATAGTCAATCCTATGTGAAATGTCTTAGAAGCCTCTAAAACTATTTATCTTTTTTGAGGTTTTTTGGATATTTATTGAGTTTTCTTCTTATTTTAAATATTTGTGTGTTTAAAGAAAAATCAAAAGTCACCACATTTAAACTCTATTTATTATGTAATAAAAGAAAAAAAATATTTGAGGTAACTCATCTGTTTAATTTCTACTAATAATATTTGTAACTCTCAAGCTATTCATGATTTTATATTTATAATCTCTAAATATTTAATACAAAAGTTAATGATACCTTATGGTATTACTTTATTTTTATGTATATAAATTTATATTTTTTGTTTCATGAGATGCTATCCAAGGTTACCCTTCATTTTCAATGTTATATTCATGTTTTTATTTGTCTTGGAAAGAAGAAGACGACTTTTGAATGATGATAGGTTTGTGGAAGTAGATATCGAGACATTTATGTATTCATTCCGTTTTTCTTTCTATAGATGTTCATATATTTTATTTCATGCGATTTTATCCAAGGTTATCATTCAT
>NW_025842706.1:0-9776 GCF_002878395.1 Capsicum annuum | reverse complement strand
ACAAATCCATATCCAAATCCGAAGTCGAACCGATAGAGCGACGACGACGATGACGACGCGAGGCATCTCTTATTCCTTGCCTCACTTATCCATATGGGAGTTTGTTTCACTTTATAAATACTTTAAAGATTCTTTCTCCCACCAATGTGGGAGAAATTAGTAAGTTTTCCTATTTTTGAGTACACTTTCCATATTGGTATGATCTCAATTTTTCTCTTTCACTTGGTTTTCTCCATTTTCCATTCACACCTCTCATTTACTATGAACCCAACAATCACTCACATAAATGGGGAATGGCTATTTTTCATAAAATTTTTACGGACAAGTATATGATCATCAAGCAAAGAATGATTACATCTGGATAAGTGGGTTTCCCTTTGAACTTTCTGTAGTGAACATGTATCGGACAGAGAAAAGTCAGGATAACGAGCGAACATATCACACAACTAGCCTTTTATCGTTTATGGTTCTCACGGTTTTATTCTTTTCATCCATGAACATGTTTTGGTTTCATGAGAGCTTAGAGAATAGGCCTTTACTAACATTCTCCTTGAAGAGGTTTCCACTTCGCCCTCACATAGTTGATTTCTAAACATTCAATCCTATAGATTATATTATTTGGTCAAATCTGCCAAATTTAGATAATCATTAAAAGACTTTTCACTTTTAAGTCTTATCCTTGATTACTATACATTATCTACATCATGAGAATACGTTAGGTAATTGACAATGTTGAACCTGTCAGACACAACTTTGTTTTATCTCCTTGAACCTAGCTCTTGGGATCTTTAGTCTTCTAGTAGAGTTATCGCTACGCTGACTTTTCCTATGCCTTAAATCCATTCCCATGGATTCCTTTCCACTTCTTCTATAGATAGGCCTTTTGTAGGTGGATCCGACACATTATCCTTCGACTTTACATAGTCAACAGTGATAATTCCACTAGAGAGAAGTTCATTAATGGTATTATGTCTCCATCGTATGTGACGAGATTTAGAGTTGTACATCATGCTCCTTGCCCTACCTATTGCCACTTTGCTATCACAGTGTATACATACTAGTGCCACTGGCTTGGGCTAATAAGGAATATCTTCTAAGAAATTTTGGAGTCATTCTGCTTTTTTACAGACTTTATCCAATACGATAAATTCAGATTCCATTGTAGAGCGAGCAATACAAGTCTGTTTGGATGATTTCCAAGTGACTACTCCTCCATTGATAGTAAATACATATCCACTTGTGGATTTTACTTCGTTCGATCTGGTGATTCAATCTGCATCACTATATCCTTCAAGTACCACAGGATATTTATTATAATGCAAAGCATAATCTTGAGTGTATTTAAGATACCCCAAACTATTTTCATTGCCATCCAGTGAGTTTTGTTGGGATTACTTGTGTACCGACTCAATTTACTGATAGTACATGCAATGTCTGGTCGTGTACAGTTCATTATATACATTAAATATCCCAATACTCTTGAGTACTCCAATTGCGAGTCACTTTCACCTTCATTCTTTCAAATTGCAAATCTCGCATCCAATGGAGTCTTAGCAATACCGAATTCCATATACTTGAAGTTGTCAAGTACCTTTTCGATATAATGAGACTTTGACAATGCCAACCCTTTTGGAGTTTGATGGATTCTTATACCTAAGTTTACATCTACAACTCCAAGGTCTTTCATATCAAACTTGCTCTCAAGAATTCATTTTATTGAATTTATGTCAGAAATGTCTCTACTGATGATCAACATATAATTCACATATAAACATACAATGACTTGGTGATTTGGAGTGTCTTTAATATAAAAATATTTATCACATTCATTTATTTTGAATCTATTTGCCAACATGGTTTGCTCAAACTTCACATGCCATTATTTTGGTGCTTACTTTAGTCCATATAATTACTTGATAAGTTTACACACCTTGTTTTCCTTTTCTGGAACCACAAAACCTTCAGGTTGTTCCATGTATATTTATTCCTCTAATTCTCCATTTAGGAAAGCAGTTTTCACATCCATTTGATGGATTTGAAGATCATATACCGCCGCTAAGGCAATTAACATTTGAATCGATGTTATCCTTATTACTGGCGAGTATGTGTCAAATTAATCAAGGCCTTCTTTTTGTTTGAAGCCCTTTACTACAAGTCTGGCCTTGTATTTGTCAATAGTGCCATCCGCTTTCATATTCCTTTTAAAAATCCATTTATAACCTAAAGGTTGATTTCGGGAAGGAAGATCAGCTAATTCCCATGTATGGTTTCTTAAGATTGAAACAATCTCACTATTGACTACCTCTTTTCAAAAGGATGAGTCTGTAGATGTCATCGCTTCCCTAAATGTTTGAGGCTTATTTTGTAAGAGAAATGTTACAAAATCCGATCCAAATGAAGTAGACGTTCTTTGATGTATACTACATCTTGGATTTTCTTTATTATGTACATTCTTACTTGGTTCATCTTGAGGTCGTTTATATCCTCCACTAGACTTTTCATGTCTAATTTTATACAGGTAAATGTTTTTAAAGAATTCAGCATTGTCTGATTCAATTACCATATTTTCATTAATATCTAGAAGTTCGGATTTATGAACCAAAAATCGACATGCTTTACTACTTTTAGCATATCCTATGAACATGAAGTGCATCATTTTAGGTCCTATCTTAACCCTTTTAGGCATAGGAATTTGGACCTTTGCTAGACACCCCCACACTTTGAAATATTTCAAGTTGGATTTCCTTCCTTTCCATTTTTCATAAGGAATTGATTGTGTCTTACTATGGGAACTCTGTTGAGTATATGATTGGTTGTACGGATAGCATTCCCCCATAAGTTTTGTGGTAAACCGAAACTTATAAGCAAGGCATTCATCATTTCCTTCCAAGTTTGGTTTTTTCTTTCCACAATTCCGTTATATGGAGGTGAATACGGGGCCGTAGTTTGATGGACAATTTCATTCTCTACACATATTTCGGCAAAGGGAGATTCATATTCTCCACCCCTATCACTTCTATCATTTTTATATTTTATCTAATTGATTTTCAACTTCAGTTTTATATTTCCTAAACGTATCTATTGCTTCATCCTTACTATTTAGCGAATAGACATAACAATATCTAGTGCAATCATCAATAAAACTTATGAAATAATTTATCCCACCACGTGATTTTGTTGACTTCATATCATAAATGTCAGTGTGTACTATGTCTAAAGGATTAGAATTCCTTTCACCGAACTTATAAGGATGCTTTGCATACTTTGATTCTACACACGTTTAACACTTTTATTTATTGCACTCAAATTTTGGCAAAACTTCTAAGTTAATCAGTTTTCGTAACGTTTTATAATTAATATGGCCTAAATGTTCATGCCAAAAATAATAAGACTCAAGAAAATACGAAGAATTTGAACTTTTATTTATTTCAACAGTCATTACATTCATCTTATAAAGGCCCTCGGTGAGATTATTTCCAAGCTTCTATAACTACGAAATGGTCTTTGTCCGAGGTTTCCTTGGGAACCTCAGGAGCGTCTTCCCAAGTGAACCATTGCTAATAGAAAGTGGTAATGTAAAAGAACATCTTTTGTTGCCATCTTTAAAGTCAATGTCCGCAAATTTTTTAGGATTCACCGCCGGTGCCATTGTAGGCGGAGCATTTGTGCGACTTGATGTGGCAATATTAGTTGCCCCCACAGATGTTGCAACATCTTGTATTTGACTATCGCTTGACATTTTTTCTGTCACCACAAGACAAAAAATACTTATTATTTTAAGGATACAAGTTATAAAGTTAAGCAACTTCAAACTTTTCTTCTTCTTTCTAGTTGATAATGAAGTTTTTATGACTTCCAATTGTCAACCGAATGATCTTTAACATGTAATGAAGTTTTTATGACTTCAAATCACTAGTTAAGTTCAGGCAGAGTAGAAAGTTAAAACTTTAATCTTCATAAACAAGCTATACAGATTCTGAAACTTATTTCCTTAAGATTGTTATTTTCTTCTACGGGTATGCAGAATCTGAATATGCAAAACAACAACTTCAACTAGAGTTCAAGAATAAAGAAGAACACAATGAAGTATATAAAATACCCTCAACACAAGACCAAATTGACTTTTCCAAGTGGTGTATTTTATTTTTTCAAAAAATAGATGAAACAAAAATGAATAAGGCTAAGTCGTTCGAATTCACGGACTTTCCTTAAGGAAATAATTCCCCTCACTGTACGCGAGGTTGCGGAATTATCCTCCCAAGATAAAATGGCCTTCAATCCAAATATAGAGGTACCTCAAATTTTTGGACTCGTCGAACGCACTCAACAGTTTGAATGATCACACAGAATTTTTAAGAGAAAAAGAGTATGTTTTATTCTGAAATTTCTCGTACCAAAACCTGTGAAAGAAAGCAGGTTTTTATAGCCTTAACATACCTCTTCTCACCTTATAAAAAGAGACAATGGTTCATGTCAAAGGCTACATATGTTCTGTAAATTCATGTCTATTCATCCAAAGATTGCATCTTTTCCTGAACAGTCATCTATTTCTATGAATCAGTGTCTCCTTTTGCTGAAGGATTGCATCCTTATGAAACAACACGACTGCTGCATTTTGGTAGATTCGGATCATCAAATAAAATTTATCCAAAAAGATAGATCTCATTTTCCAATGCCAAAGTCGAAGCCGAGCTAGCGACAACGACGACGGCGCAAGGCATATCTTATTCCTTGCCTCAGTTATCTATGTGGGAGTGTGTTTCACAATATAAACACTTTAAATCTTCTTTCTCCCACCAATGTGGGAGAATTTAGTAAGCTTTCCTATTTTTGAGTACACTTTTCATATTAGTGTGATCTCAATTTTTCTCTTCCACTTGTTTTTCTCCATTTTCCATTCACACCTCTCATTTACTATGAACCCAACAGTTTGTTGGATAAAATTTGTTAAAGAGAGTAACTAATTTGGAGATTAAAATTTAATTTTAACTCCTTCATAATAGTACAATCATCAGATATAAATATGAAACTTTTAGTTCGTACAACATTATCAAAAAGTGTAAAAAAAAACAGAATTTTGTACATGTAATTACAAGTAATATCAATTGTTTTTAGTTAAATCAAAAATAAATTCCTTATATCTTTAATCTGTCTAGAAATATTATATTATTTTTTTTCTATTTTAAAAAGGCTACTTTTACTAAATAAAAAGTTTATTACATATCTTGTCTAGGTTATATGGTCCCTAAGCTGGCAATCATTTTCATAGGAAGGTAAAACTGAAAACGGGTATATAATATATATATACCACCATTATTTATTCACATCAAATCATTGTAATAGAAATTAAATAGTTGCGTACTTCAAATCAGTGTTTTAAAAGGCGGTGGTGTAGGAGACATTGCATTTTACTTAGCAGGCGGTGAGCCGAAAGCCTCGAGGCGTGGGGCTTAAGCTTCATGTATTTAAAATTTTTTAATTAATAATATAGTAATACAATATAATAAAACAAAATATTACTAAAAAACACATTAATTGATTAAAAGGTCATTGAAAATAAAACTTCTAAATGCAACGATACAAAAGCTAGTATGAGAAACAAATTAACTCTAGCATCTTAATATTCAAACAATAAAAGAATCACAACTTCTTAAAATATATGACTATGCAATTTACCTCTCTAAAAAAATAATCAATAAGAGATTAGTATTACAATTAAAATTTCACTGCATGAATAAAAGTAAAATAGTTTTAAACAATAAAATAATAAAATATGAGAATTTTGAAATTTATAAATAAAAATTAAAAACAATAAAATAAAAAACATTAATAACAATTACAGGTGAAGATGTAAAATTCGGGTATGTATTTTAAAAGAAATATAAGTGTTATTCACCCTCACAATATTCTTAAATAGTAAATAAGCAATAAAAGTTATAGATTTTGAGCCCTTTTACCATTGAGTTGCAGACTATACTTTGTTTAGGAGGTGCAGTGCTAGTTATTCATACCTAAAACAATAATTTGATCCTACATGCACAGTGTATTTTTTTGGCCGAGTGGGTTCGGATGAACCCTCTGGGCTCCATATAGATCCGACCCTGATTGTAGACTATAGGCTTAAACTTGAGATGTGGGTAGTGGTAAAAAGGATAGTAGTTTAAGATTAGTGATGTATGTTTTATGGGAATGAATTAGTAGGCTTAATATGGGGTGTTAAATAGCTTAGGTTGGCAAATTGTGAAAAAAGGAATGGATAATTATGATATTTATGTACATGAGGACTAGTGTTTAAATGATGAATTGTGGTTGAGTCATTAAGTGTATAAAAGTGTGAGTATATAAGAATAAGTTAAACCCGGAGGTAGTATGTTGTTAGATAAAGTGTGATGAGTACGAGTGTCACGTGTACCTGGATTTCATTCTTGAATCTCGTAGTACGGAGAAGACTAAGGAGTTATTGTGTGATGTTCTTTAGAGATGAATAGAGGAACTATAAGTAGACAGTATGTTCCTTTAGTATAGTCTTAAAATTTTATTATGATGCAAGTTATGTAATTAACGGTCTAATGTTAGAATGTTAAGTAGTGGAGAGTGGATTTTTATGTGATAAGGCATGAGGATGGGTATGCTCATGAGACTGGGAGTTGTAGGTTGATTGCTATAGAGAATGGTGAAAATTAAGAGTAGCGTTCCTGGAAAGCAATGCCTTTAGAGTATAGTTAAAAAGGAAAAGTTTAGAATTTATGTTTATGGTGATACCCCATTGAGTTGAGTGTTGTTCTTGTAAGATTTAATTAGAAGATATGTCCTTAAGTTTAGGATTGTGACTTTGATCTAAGGGGGAGATGATGAATTAAATAGTTCTCGTATTTTCTTGTGGTGTCAAGTTTCAAGTAAGAATCATGATAAAATCAATTCCTATGCAAGCAAGCCCCTCCTACTCTAATTTAAGAGGTCATTCTACCAAAGTCTTATGTATTCAAGTCTTTCCTATATCTATGGTTTGAGATCTCTATGTAACTCATTTCATGTTTCGACCTCCAAACTAGAAGCAATAATGTCCCTTAGTAATTTAATATTCCAGATATTCAAGCTCTATGTTATGTTGCTCATGATCGATAAAAATTCATGTCTCACAAAATTCTTGGTTCTAGTAAAATATGCTTTCTAAATGTTACTGATTCATTTTATGTCGGGATTACCCAAAATGATAAAGTTGTGTGAACTCATGACTATTTAAGATCTGAAAATGAGAAGCTATAGCTTCGAGTAGATGTCTTTGTCTCAATTATTGACTTCATGAATCCTAAACTTATGTTGTACGACTCATGATGTAAGCACTTATGTTTCTCACTATGGTTTGTCCTAAGGACTCATGCTATGCTGTCTTTATGCCAGAGTGCCTCTCTACTTATGATCAAGACACTTGATATATAAAGCACTTCATGATTATATGGTATCTTTACCTCATGTCCCTCCTTGAGTAGTGTAATAAGTATAAGTTATATTCTAATAGTGTTACTCCCATTCATGATGCTTATGCTCGGGTTCCTCAATGACCCTCCATATATTAGTCTGATGGTGGTTGTGAAAGTTTAGTAATGTCTTAGGTAAGGGAGTAGATGTTCTTCAATGTGAAAATTTTGATGTAATTTCTTGAGCTAAGGTTATAGGTGAAGGAGAAAAGAAGGAGATGAACTTTCGTTAAGTGAAATAGTTAGAAAGGAGATCTGTGGAAAAAAATCTTGGTAATAGTAATAGAATTTGCCGGTCCTAGTGGGGAGATCCATGAAGTGGGTGTAGTAATGATAGGCTTGAATATTATGATTGATGAAAACTCAAACCAAAGTGTTATGTGGTTAGTACTCCCTGGATTAAGACCCGAGGGTGTTTGATGGTAGTGATAAGGTGAAGTAATATCCTTAAAGAGATGTAGGGTATGAGGTCCCATAGCTTAAGGTAGCTCCTCTTTTCTCTGAGTTAGGCTTCAACATAGGAGTATTACATGGCGGGACTCAAACTCTTGTGGTTAGAAGTGTTATGGGATAATTGTAAGTTGCAAATAATGAAGTATGTTACTTTTTGTTTGGGCCATAGATGAGTAGTGTTTCTAGGTGTAACATCTATTCTTTGTATCTTGTAAAGTAGAGAATATTTCTATTCCTATCTCCTGCAAAATCTCATTTCATAGTTGTACCGATATAAATCAAGACATATGGTCACCAAATAAACTCACATCATATGTTGTGATGATTACAATCCCAAGATATCATGTGCAAGGTCATCTCTATGTCAATTCTTATATATCACGGTTCGTGCTTATACGTTTCAATAGGGGTTATAATGAAGCTCTTTTGATGTATTTGCATATATTATTGAGGAGAAATTTTCAATGCGAGTTTATTTTAATTATTTTGTACTTTTAGAGCTTGAACAAGTCATTACCCATCATTCGAGGATGAATGATCCCAAGGGGGAGATAATGTAACACCCACACCTTTGGGCTAGAATTTAAACCGTCGTTCCTACACATATAGAGAAGAACCCAATGAATCCTTGTTAATATATGTGTGATTATCAATCCTATAGTGTTTGAATACCTTTGAATATGAATTTAGGTCACAAATATCCCCTAACACAAAGTCAAGTTGAAAACTTTTCCTATCGGTTTATTTTTAGTTGACGCTATTGGATGGGTCAACTTCCAGTGAATGTTTCTCATAGTATATAAAGATTCATGTGGCCTACTATATTTCAAGTTAAGTACATTTGAGTCTTCTTTCCAACACCTCCAACCGTTCATCAATCTGAGTTTGGAGTAAGAGGTTATGAGTGTTTGAATAAGGCACCGTACAGGTTGTATGATTGTGACACCCTATAGTCGTAACACTCATTTGATACATCTAAAATGATCCTTAGGACCACAGTAGAGATGTTAGATCATGTATTGACATTTTGCGGGGTGTTGGGGGTGTTTAAGGACCTCAAAACTAAGTAGGCGCCGCAAACTATAGCTTAGGCGATGGCTTCACATCGCCTTACCATCACCAAGGCTCACTGGAAAAGGTCGGAAATAAGGTTGGTGGCGCAAAGACTAATGTTTTCCATGGACTTGGTTCCACAAACTTCAATGTTTGCCATGGATATGGAGCCGCAAACCCTATGGCTAAGTGGTGCAGAAACTCTATTTTTGAGTATTTCAAGGGCAACATGTTCTTTTGTCTCCCAATAACCATCCCTAAACATCTTAACACGTATTTAAGTCCCTAAAACACGTTTTAACCCTAGAAAATCATTAGTTAATCATCTAAAACACAAGAGGAGAAAAACAACTTAGGGTTTGGGCAAACAAGCTTAAAGGTTTAATCTTTTCGCAAATTCTTCATCATTAAGGTATGTGGGTTTATCTAAATTACATGGGTATGATGAAATCATTTTTGTAATGTTTTGAACATTGAAAAATTATGTATTTATGAAGGGTTTTGAATTACATTAAAAAGTATGCTTTGTGAACTCTTTCAATGAGATAATGTTTTGGTCTTGAGGCCTTCCCCTAAATTTGATTTGTACTCTTATATAAGTATGTATGTTTTTTGAGTTTGAATGTTGAATTGAGACCATAAACATTTATAATCCCTCTCTTGTTATAGAGCCTCTTGTTTTCATATGTCATGAATTATTCAATTGCATATTGAGAAGCATTAATACAAATATATTTCTATCGTTTAAGACTTGGTTTTGGTTATGAACTTAAGAGAGGGTGTTTCTTGTTA
>NW_025842705.1:0-1171 GCF_002878395.1 Capsicum annuum | reverse complement strand
AAAATCAAAATTCCACTCTCACAATGGAGAGTGCACTACACACGCGCTATGTCATTGCCAAATCAGCGCTACATCAGTGTCATATCATTTCAACGTAAGAAATTATAATTTTTTTTAAAGTAATCCCCCACACATATTATTTTTATATATTTTTTAATATATATATATATATATATATATTATTTATATATATATATAAAGTATATATATATTTTAAAAAATATATATATATATATGTATATAATAAAAATAAAAAAGGAAATCTCTTTCTTCTTCACACACCCCACCCCCACCCCCCACCTCCATTGCCACCCATATCATACCGCAACAACACCAAAAATTTCACCATTAACATAAGATTTCACTTTCACATTAGCAGTTAGTACCATTAATCACATTCATCTGCCACCATTAACGCACCATATTTTCCGACGTCTACTAACACTTTCCTTCAATTTCAATTTCATTCCAATTTTTTATATCCACAAAGATAAATGAGACTCCCTTCAATTTCAATTTCATTCCAATTTTTCATATTCACAAAAATTATATATATTGTGATGGGTGTGTCTATTGTGAAGAGAGAAAAAATGAAGTCTCGATCGTGATGGGTGTGTCTATTGTGAAGAGAAAAAAATGGATTCCTCTGTATTCAATGGAAAATTGGCTTGTTTGTTCCTTGAGAGTGTATGTGCGCATTTTCGGTGAGTTGGGTGTTTTCCGGTGATGTGTGTGCCTACTCCGTTCACTGTGTATATGTGCGTGTGTGCACAGTGTTCTGTGGAGAGAGGAAAAAGAAAAATATGGAGTCTCCGATCGTGATGCGCAGTGTATATAGTACTACATATAAGGGTTTTATATTACTTGAATTAATGGAGTACGATATCACATTTTCAATGCCTAATTTTGTTAAAAAAAGTCAAAGAATCTCCATGAACACCCACTAATCTTTTGATTCTTCCAACTTTAATCTTGTTTCTTGTGATGACAATTTACAAATAATGCACCAACAATGTGTTGGGGGTGGGGAGGTGGGGGAGAGGGGAACGAGGGGGGAGGGGTTGAAGAAGATGAAGAAGTGATGAAGATGTTTTTAATGAAGAAGTGATGAAGATGTTTTTTTTTATATATATATAAAGAGAATTTGTAAAATTTAAAAGGTGGGTGCCAC
>NW_025842704.1:0-6721 GCF_002878395.1 Capsicum annuum | reverse complement strand
GGTTTAACACAAGACGAAGAATTTAACTTGGGTTTTACTAATATTCTGTCTAAGGAAGGTGTTATCATTGAAGAGGTAAGATCGAAACACCGTAACGATCCGAAAAAAATTGTGAAAATAATGAAAGGGAAAGCATTAACAAAATGTTCATCCCCAAATCCCACGAAAGTTGAAAAATCAGTGAAAAAAGAAAATCGGATGAAAAAAGAGAATCTAGTAAAATAATAAGTCCCGTTGCATTAAATTATGAATCTGAACAAGAGAAAGTGGAGGAGGTATGGTGCTATTTCAAAATTTTGTTATTGATATGAATTGTATATGTTACATACAATATATTTTAAATATGTATTTGATATCTAAAATTTGTGTAAGATATTTGTATTTGTCACTGGCAAGAATTTATATATGTATTGTTATGTAAGTGTAATATGTATTCTGTAAATACATTTGTTGTATTCTATGTTAAGTTGTATTTGGTAGTCATTAGATTTTAAATGTGATATGTAGTTCTTGTTTGTTAAAATGTATTTTTTACACACATAAGACCACTCCAGTGAGCATATGTAATGTTAAAATACATATTACATTTGTGTGAGATAGTTGTATTAATTACTGGCAAGGTTTTTGTATATATATTTTTATATAAGTGTATATGTATTCTGAAAATACATTTGTTATATAATTCGTATATTCGTTGTTATATCTTTTCTTGTTAATTAAATTTGTACAATTCATGTATTCAGAAAATACATATGTGTTTGTTGAAATATAAGTGTAATATGTATTCTGAAAATATATACAGCTTAGATATGTGTTTTTATGTTAACAGCTAAGAATTGTATTTGATGTTAAGTTGTATTTGGTAGTCATTGGAATTTGAATGTGATAAGTAGTTATTCTCTGTTGAATGTAATTTGTACGTACATAATTGTATTTGTTATTCATCAGGTGAAGACAATTTTTGAATTTAGATGTTTTGATAACTTAGATACTGACTAGTGATGTATTCACAAAATACATATGATAGATTTATGTATAGAATGTATAAACTAACTTTAAGATGTATTTCATAAATACATATAAGACACTCTGTACATACTAATTTTAAGATATATTTCATAAATACATATAAGATACTGTTTTGACATATTATTGTATTTTTTTTGTTGCATAGGTCATGCGTGATCAAATATACAGGGCATGAGTATTGCCCCAATTTGCTCCTCATATAGGATGTCATACGGTCAACGACATTGAAGACCGTATTAAATCAATGTTAACGAAGAATCAGTACAAGATGTTTCGTACTAAAAGTATATTTGATTTCTTCATGAAGAAGAAAGATTGTGTCGTCCAAGCACTATTAGGGAGATGCATTATGTCACTTGAAATGAAGGAAAGTTCTACAAGTGTCATAGTCATTCATGCAAAGGGCACAATTTTTCATTTCACTCTTAGAGAGTTTGTTTTGGTGACTGGTTTGAATTGTGTTATAAACAGGGATGATTTTGTGTTTGACGAGGAGCGTCCAAATAGAATTATTGATCAATATTTTGATGGTGAGAGTTTTATATAGAAAAAAAAAGTTATTTGCGGATGTTTCTGACAAAATTTGAAGGAATGATAATGATGAAAATGCGCTAAAGTTTACCAATTTGTATTTTATTCACGTATTCTTACTATCCTCAGTTGATACCGTAGCTATTCCACGCCTACACTTTGATTTGGTTGAGAGTGATCGCTACAGTGATTAACCTTGGGGATCGGTTGCCTTTGAAGAATTAACTAGAAGTTTGCATAAAAAGTTGAAATCGAAAGAAAAGTTTTATATGCTTCTTGGAATGCCACTGGCCATTCAAATTTGATTGTACGAGTGTTGTTCAAATGTGCCTCGTAATGTTGCTTCCAAGGTGGACTCTCAAATTCCACGTCTTTTAAATTGGAAGACAAATTCTCCTCACCCACGATATGAAACTCTTATGGAAAGTATGTTTGATGATACAGATGACAACGTTAGTTTTACTTTTTATCTTTTTTATGTGATGTTGATTATTTTTTAAATACTTTTTCTGATCTGATATATATATATATATATATATATATATATATATATATAAAATATCATTTGTCATTGTTTATTCATTTTTGGGTATGGATCATGATTACCTGTTTTATAATGTCATTAATTTTAGCATCTAAATTATTTTGTTCTTTATATAATTTAAATTGTAGGTTCTTTTTAAAAATATCGAACCAATAAGAAAGGAGATTTCAACGTTTCAAATATCAAAGAAGCTGTTCCTGGAGCTGCAAGTCATAATGAAGATGACATTGATTCGGATGATGACTTTCAGGATCCTCCACAAAGACAAAAACAATTAACCAAAAAAAAAAAACATCATGTCGATTCATCAGCTTCACCCGCAAAGAAAAAATTGAAGCCACATCCTAAAGGTACAGATAAGCAGCCACAAAAAAGGACCCCTCCACCCCACACTGCAAAGATGCCTTCTGTGAGGACTCCAATTCACAAGCCAATTCAAACAAAAGCTACGCTGCGTGGAAATAGGAAAGACATAAATCGGCACGATAGTAAAAAAAACTATTCCGATTCAGTCACCTGCTCTATCTTCCTTCAGTTTTGAAGCTGAAGACGTCGTTGTCTCGAAGAAAGTCATTGATAAGTTTCGTGATAAGGTAATTTCTGTTTAAGTTTTTGATTAATTTATTTTTGTATTTCTAATTATTTCTTTGAATTCAGGTTTGAAAAGAGTTTAATGATATGTGTGGCCTACTATCATCCAGGTGTGATCAAATCATGAATGCAATTAATGAAATCAAGGTACAACAATTTTGATGTAAACGATTTTTATAAAATATACACTTACTAGGTTAAATACATATTAAACAAATATATATAGTGTGGTCGAATAAAAATACAACATATATACATACACAACATATGAATTTATACAGTTTGCTGAGTCTGTTTTTTTAGATAAAATATATTTTTTTCTAAATGACAATAAGTAAAATAATAAATACATAGTCATATGTTACATTAGTTATGTTAAATACAAATTCAGCATGCAGATTTTGTATTTTTAATAATGAAATATGGAGAATTCATTCTCTTTGTCATATATTTAATATGTATTTTTCAGTTTATGATATGTATAATCATATATACATATGCAGAGCTAAACTAAATAGTTACTTTACTATTTATTTTTTATTTGTATTTTCATGTTGTAAACGCAAAGAAACAAGCAAAAGACAGAGAATATGACCAGCCACCAACGGATGAAAATGTTAACAATACATCATCCCTTCAAGCGACTCTAAAATTTGATCACGAGTTTAATCAGAATCTTGAAGGCACATTGGTAAGTAAATTGCGTACATTTATTGCAAAGTTTTTTATTATATTCAATTCTAATTTATCATTACATAAAACAACATTAAAAAAGGTGACTACAGAGATGGCAGACAATCAAAACAACAATATGAATGATGTGTATAATGAGATTGATGGGTATCATGAGGATAATGATGATGTTCCGATAGATCAATTTTTTTTGTGTTAGTTATACTTATATTGATGAATATTAATTGTTTTAATTTTTTATTATTTCTTTTTTCGAAAGGAAAAAACTGATATAGAAGTGCATGAAGCAAAAGATGTATGTGTCTCTTTGGTATGCTGAATATATCTAGGTTAGTTGTTTAGTTATTGAAAAATATTATTTTATTTAATTTGTATGAACATGTTGTGTAGAACACAAAATCGATTGATGAAAGTATTGGTGAAGCAGAAATATCAGAATCTCAATTCACATTTTCAGATGGCGTCCTTAGAAGCATTGATCTTGACTTCATAAATAAAGCCAATGCTGAAGTCAAAGTTGAGTGCAAGGTATCTTAAATACGTGAATTGTTTTCTTTTATTTATTTGTTTGAAAATCCAACCTTGCTAGATCTTTATACAATTTATACAGAACAAAGAAGTTGTTGTCGAGAAGAATTTAAATAAACCAATAGAAGATGAGTCAGAGGTTAATGATGTGGATAAATCAAAGTTAGATCAGCAACACAAGACTCCATTTCACATTCAAGAAAGAGTAAATGATGAAAGCAATGCTGATTAAGATTTCCCTGACTCTCAGATCTTCTTCCTAGTCTTATTGCGTATGTCAATCTTGAACGAAGTATAATTGTACATTCATCGGCAAATGAAGCACAACAAACGCCAATGCATGTTTCAAGAATTAGGCGACCATCTAGATACAAGGAGTCACCATTCACAATGAATTTTGGTTCAGCAGATGGTTAGTACTCTTAACATAATATTTTTAGTTAACAAATTTGTTTACTTTATATATTAAAATTATTATTCTTTTGTAATGGATAATGAAGTATTCTTTGTATTTTGATGTTCAATTTTTTTTGAATCAGCTGTATTTATTTTTAATGAGAAATGGTTATATTTTGATGACAATTGGTTTATGTTGAAGTTTGATAGCTTAGATATGTAACAATGAAGTAGTAACAAATACATTTGTTAATATGTATGTCATAAATACATATGCGACAGTTTTAAGACATACAATTAAACTTTTGTTTCTGCATAAAATCGCAACGGAGAACATTTGATCAGAAACATCCCTTCATATCTTATCCTATTAATGATATAGAAGACACTAAGAGCACCGACAAGTTCATGACGTGACTTTTATTGGATCTTCTTAACTATCATTCAAAGAGGTATATAGGTTACAACTTATTTGTACTATATTTTGTAATTTAAGATTATGTAAATGATCTACTAATATGTATGATGAATAAACAAAAATAGCAAAGATTAAAATTTTTTGAAAGGCAAAAATATCACTTATTAGTTTTGGAGTTTTATATGTTGAAGACAAGAATTGGTTCTACATTATGGGTACTCTTAGCCAGACATGGTCAGATGAGGTAAGTGATGTATTATTATGTTGATGAGTTGTCTATTGGAATAAATATTAGTCCCGTGTTACATATGAATATTTATAACTGCTTATATTGTTATAGTTGAAAATGTATATTTGTATATACATATGAAGTATGTTATATGTTCACTGATAAGTACATGATATTTACATATGTAGTGTTGGATTCTTTGAATCTTAATTTTTTTATTTACTATTAAGTATGAAATTAATTTATAATGTAGCAAATTGATGTATGCTTCTATTATCTGTGAAAGAAGTCTAAGTATGATTCCAATAGCTCATATACGTTCAACACTATAGACTACAATTTCATGAACATTGTTAGAAGGAATTTTTATGTGTATAAAGTAGATGATACATCTCTTAATGCTGGTGGAAAGGAATACCATCTGAATAAGTACATAAGTGGATTCCGCATGCATGCTACAGTGCCATGACATACGGTTGATCATATCTTCATTCCTGTTCATGTAAAGTCCAATCATCATTAGGTTCTTCGTTCAATCATAGGTGCATATATGTATATGATTCTTTGTCAGCTGCTGGTTACGATGTTGTGGTGCTTAGTGAAATTGAAAAGTTAGCAAAGGTTATACCTATATGTCTCATTGCATGTAAATTCTACGAGAATAAGAGTATTGAAATTGACAATCATCCTAATTACAAATTGAATGATAGGATGGATCCATTTGGTATTTCAGTTGTGGAGAATATGCCTCAACAACCAAGTGACAGCTTGTAAGTAATGAGTACACATATTACTTGTATATATACATATGTATTAAACTTGTAACAACTACTTACTTATTAATGTATGTATTTGCAGAGACTGTGGCTTATATATGGTTACGTATGCCGAGTGCCTTATTTTTGGTGAAGGTGTTTCATCTGCTGATTTTGATCAGATCTTATTCGCATAAGATACGCTTCACTGTTGCGGAATTATGCTACTTGAAAGACCGAAGCGGAGGCACAAAGTGATGAAGCACCAATGAGGCCTCTTTGAAAAATTGAGTTAATAGAATGCACAGAAGTGTATGACATTTGATTTGTATTTTATTTTGTTGAAGTTAACAACAGTTAAATTTAGGTGGATAAATATTATTTTTTGAAATATTTCATTTTAATGGTCAAAGATGGTATTTTAATGTTCATTAGTTGTTATGTTAATTTTTTGATGTTTAATTGTTTAATCGTTTAATCTCCAATTTTTCATGGTTAGTATATGTCTTTATAAACTGTTCTATGCAGTTTTTCATATGTAAACACACATGCTTATTCCAGTGAATATATTTATTTTTAACATACATATGCTTATTCCAGTGAACATTTGTACTTTTAACATTCATATTGATTTTCAGTGAACAAATTATTGTTTTACACGTGCACATTTCATTGAAAATATGTATTTTAAAAATTGAGAAAAGACATGATTTCCTTCCTGAACTTGTCCGCTCAACTCACTTTAACAGTTAAACTAACTTCTATTTATTTACCCCTTTAACATCTTTAAAGTGTATTATTTTTATCCCTCAAAACTGAATACCACTCTCATAACGGAGAGTGTGTTACACTCACCTACACATCAACGCCACGTCAATGCCACGTCATTGCCACGTAAAAAATTACTATTTTTTTTAAAAAATAATTTCCCATACATTATTTTTATACATATAGATATTTTTAAATAAAAAATATATATGTATTATTTTATTTATATAAATATATAT
>NW_025842703.1:0-1108 GCF_002878395.1 Capsicum annuum | reverse complement strand
AAATAATTAAGTCAAGTTACCATAATTAAAATAATCTTATCCACAAAATAAGTTGCAGATTTGATTGACCTTAATTATCTACAATCAAGCGATTATAAAATATTGAAAGCCCTTTGGAGTACCAGAAAACAGCAAAGCTTATGTCATGTAATTACCTTTTCTATGGATAAAAACGGATAAAGCAACAGAAGGAAAAAACATTATCTGTTCAAATGAGAATAATCAAAAGCAGATTCTTTTTTTTTGGATAAATAAGAAACTGAGGTGGTGAACTATGGATAAACAAAAACTCAGGCGGTGAGAGTAAAACTATTAAAAAATTATGAAAGTACCCTTTTTTTGCTCAAGCAGACATGTTGACCATGTCCTGTGTGCTTAAGCAGGTACATCATGACTTATTATATCTTAGAATATTAATTGAATTTCTCAATAAGTATATATAGTTAGATCAAAGTTATTAAATTTTATCGAATATGTTTTTCACATACTAGCTCCGCCTTGTCGTGTAACGTGGAAATAAAAATAACTCTAACAATTTAATTTTGCGTGTATAATTCAAATTTTGAAATAATCATGCATGATGTAATATAAAGATCCAAGAATAGATCAAGAAGGGTTGTGGTGCAATGCTGGAATTGTTCTACCCTTAACTCGATATCTTGAATTTGAGCCTTAGATATACAACAACAACAACGACAAACCCAGTGTATTCACACATAGTGGGGTCTAAAATTTGAGCCTTAGGTATATATAAGAAAAATCCTGTTGGAAGCGTCATTCCCAAAATGGATCCTACAGTGCGCGACCTGAATTAGTCAAAACTCCAAGACGAATATCAAACACCAGGTGAGAAACTAAAAAATCCAAGAATATATATATATATACATACATATACATATATAATGAAAATTATACTAGTTGTACCAAAGAAACATTGCATTAAATGTTACAAGTGCTCAATTATGAAGAGCCAACTTCCAATAGCTAAGGATCTAGAGAAGACAACTAATGTTTCCTGAGAAAATTGAAGGAAAGATGTTTTTTAAGTCTTGAATGAAGGATTGGTGACATTGACCAACAGATAGGGTCAAACATCATTAGGAAACTT
>NW_025842702.1:0-1077 GCF_002878395.1 Capsicum annuum | reverse complement strand
GGATTCATATCCATTATTTGATTGAAATGGTCTGAAAACTCCTCTCTACTATATTCTTTAGCTTTTCTATAAAAAGGATCACGACCCTTTCGTTATTATAGTTGGTCCAAATATTCTCTCCAAGATACCTGATGCAACAACCAAAGTAAGCTAAAGTGAAGAAAATTGAACCCATCTTTGGAATACTTGGATGCCTATCCGAAATAAAATACAACTCTTCGGTATCTTCGGCGCAGCTTCGCAGTTGTTCAAAAAAAATCTATAAGAGGCATCACACTTCTTTTCCACTACACAAAAAGTGACAGGAAAGATGTGTGATTCTCCGCATCCTGTGCCATCGTCGCTAGCAGAACTCCATTATATCTGCTCCTCAAGAAGGTACCATCGACGGCTATGCATTTTCTCAAATGTCTAAGACCTTGAATCCAAGCACCATAGGATACAAAAAAAGTACTTAAACATTTTGTTTTCATCAACATACAATGTCTCTTACTTTTGGGATTTGTGGACTCAATCATGTAACTGTAGGCATCCAGGACTACATTCCCATGCTCGTGTATCCCCCTAACCAAGTCCTTGGCAATCCCCATGGCCATATATATCTTTTAATAACTGACAAGGACACCCAATTTCGCAAGGAGTTGATTGGTCATAACTCTTGTAGAAGGGCCTTTGCCGTCGGGGAAACAACTCTTGAAATATTCATCGAGGACCTTTGTCATGGTGTGAGGATTTTGGCCCGATATGTGCTTCGAACCACATATGTGATACTTTTCATGTTTATGAATGATGAATCTATCAGAACTTACATACTTCGCCGCTCTCAATCATCACTTGCAGTTCGGATTAGCACATTTTTAGCAAAAGACACTGCTCGAATAAATCACTTTCTTTATTCTGAAATATTTTTTCAATAAAAAAATAAACAAAGTGGTAGATAGTTCATTCTTGTCCTTGAATGACATTCCATTGAAAAAGCTGATCCCTTTATTTTGAAGATTTCCATACTGTGTCAATCGAGAAGAACTATCCACCGTATAGGTCGCATCAATGGGAGTAGGTGTTTGATCATCATAT
>NW_025842701.1:0-1605 GCF_002878395.1 Capsicum annuum | reverse complement strand
CGTCACCTTTATCCAGAAACTCTTCTTCACTGTTCTTCCAACTCCTTTTTCTGGTAGCTTACCACATCTCTAACTGCTTGCAAGAAATGCTGTCAAACTCATATCAGCTCACTTGTACCAGATTTTACTTATTTTGTTCATCTTTTCTATGTTTTCCTCCCATCCTTGACTTTCCTACAAAATATTAAGAAATAACATCAAAAACACCAATAATTACTTAAGAACTTACAATTATTTCAAGTTAAAAAGTCTTAAATATGCTACAAAAATCTAGCACATTAGCGTGTTTGAGCCAAAAATCAATTGGGCTGCCCCAGGTAGGCTGAGGAGTGGCCTAATGTGGGCTATTAGGGTGGGAGGGTGGTCAAATAGGGAAAACAACATTAAAAGGACATTTTTGGGGAAAATTATTGGGATATAGCCCACAGTTTTTGGGGTGGGTCAGGGGGTTGGATGTGTTTTGGGCTGAAAATTGATCGAGCTTCCCCAGGCAGGATGAGGAGCAACCTGGTGTGGGCATTTGGGGTGGGAGAGGCTATTTGGGTGGTCAAATAATCTAAACAGCATGAACGGGCCATTTTTAGTCCAAATCGATGGACTATAGCCTACGATTTTGGAGTGGACCCGGAGTCTGGGTGTGTTTTAAACCAAAAATCAATCGTGCTTCTCCAGACAGGTTGGGGAATAGCTTATTATGGGAATTTGGGATGGGTATGGTAGTTTGGGTGGTCAAACAAGCAAAACAGCCAAAATGATCCATTTTTAGGGCAAATTGGTGGGCTATAGGCCATGATTTTTGGGGTAGGCTCGGGGGTCAGATGTGTTTTGGGTCAAAAGTTGATCGGGCTACCCAGGTAGGCTAGGGAGTGGTCTAGTATGGTCCTTTTAGATGGGTAGGGTGGTTTGGGTGGTCAAGCGGTTGAAACGGCACAAATGGGCTATTTTCGGGCCAAATTGGTGGGCTATAGCACACGATTTTTTGTGTAGGCCTTGGGGCCACCATGGTTTGGGTTAAAAATTGACCGATCTACCCCAAGAAGGTTGGGGGGGAGGCCTAGTATTGGTATTTAGGATGGGCAAGGCAATTTGGGTAGTAAAATGGGAGAGACGACACAACAGATCATTTTCAAGCCAAATCAGTGTGATTTAGCCCATGGTTTTTGGGGTTGGCCCATGGGCCAAGTATGTATTGGGAAAAAACTAAACTGGGCTGCTCCAGGATGGATGAAAAATGGGCTATTATGGGCCTTTGGGGTAGGTGAGGTGGTTTGGGTGGTCAAACAAGTAAAACGGAGAGAATGGGCTATTTTTGGGCCAAATCGATAGGTTTTAGCCCATAATTTTTAGGGTGGGCCAGGGGGCGGAACGTGTTTTAGGTCAAAAATTGATTATGCTGCCCCAAGCAAAGTGGGGATTGGCCTAGTGTGGGCCTTTGGGGTGGGCGAGGTTGTTTGGGTGGTCAAACTAGAGAAACTGGGAGAACGGGCCATTTTCGGGCCAAATTGTTGGCTTGCCCACTGTTATTGGGGTGGGCCTGTGGTCGAGCATGCTTTGGGAAAAAAATTGATCGAGCACCCCTAGGCAAGCTGGGAAGTGGCCTAGTGT
>NW_025842700.1:0-1045 GCF_002878395.1 Capsicum annuum | reverse complement strand
AACGACCGCTTTACACTCCCACGAGAGCTGTAGATTGAGCGTTATCATCCGCCATCACTAGTCTCATGGTAGTTGGTTTGGGAGCTCCCAACCTCAATTGCTTGAATATTTCAAAAGGCATAAGGTTTATGCTAGCCCCTAAATGCCATAATGCTTGAGTGAATTTGATAGATCTAGTAGTGCAAGGTATAGTGAAAGCTTTAGGATCCTTCTTTTTCTCTACCAATGATCTAGTAACTACAATACTACAATAATGAATACTATTGACTGGATTATAACTTACTAACCTCTTCTTGTTGATCGAATCCTTAATGAATTTTTCATATCGTGGCATTTTCTCCAATGCCTCTACAAAGGGTATGTTAACTATGAACTCTTTTAACATATATAAGAATTTTTGATACTTACCTTCTTCTTTTTTCTTTTTAAGCCTTTTAGGAAAAGGGTGAGAAGGTTATGGGATGGCTTTCAATATAGGCTCTTCAACCTTATATTTACCCCTGTCTTATTTACTACTGCTTTCTATATTAATAGGATCATCATCATTCTGTTGATCATCTACAATGGGAATAGGTGAGTTTGTAGTGGTTTTACCACTTTGAGTGTTAATTTCGTGGAAACATTCATCTTTCTTTGGGTTAACCACTATGTTACTTGGGAGAATACAAGGCTATCTTTGATTTACTATGGTTGATATCTGAGCAACTTGTTTCTCTAACTTCTTGATTGTCATAGCATGTCATTTGACTTTTTGATTTATCCCTGACAGATCCGTCTTTATCTCCTTGAGACAACTTTCTTCCGTCTTTATCTCCTTGAGACAACTTTCTTGACTTTCTTATCCTTTGACTAATTTTGACAAAAAAACCTTTATTTTGTATTTTGAATCACGACAACTACGTGGAACAAACTTGTCACTCTTTTCCTTGTAATCATCCTTTCAGCGCCAATCACCATCTTTTTCTCTACTTTTGTCTCTACATCAATCAGTATAGTAGTTTAGACCATGATTCCATTTCCCTTGGGCTCAAAAGTCCTCTAACCT
>NW_025842699.1:0-1802 GCF_002878395.1 Capsicum annuum | reverse complement strand
TTCTGGTGGAGAAAAATGAAAGATAATGGAAAAATTGGAGTGTGTAATCTGCGTGTGCTGTGAATATAATTTTGTTTTGTCTTTTTGTAAGTTTGTTAAGGAGGTGGGGACCATGTAGGTAGAGGTAGTGAGATGGATGGGTTGTTTAGGATAAGGTAATATCCAAGATTTGATTTGTTAAGGATTTATTAAAATTTTATTATTATTTTTTTGTATTTTTATCGGGTATAATCACATGGGTGAGAGTGTATGATAACAAGAGGTAAAAAAATGGATAAATTAGGTTTTGGGAGGGACAAAATTAGTTGTTTACATCATGACCTTTTTGGGTGTAAACACAAAGTATTTTCAGACAAAAAAGTAGACAATGCGACAGAATTTTAACCCGAACATTATTCAAAGGAAGAAATAGAAGAAAGAAGGATAACCGAGTTGGAGAGTCAAGTAAGGTTCTTCGAGGTTTCGGTCCGCAGCTCTGTCATTACATCTAAAATGAAAATTACAAGTTAAAACATAAATAAAATTACAAAAATCCTATCTATGCAGCTTCTTTTGGACTCTTGACTTGAGTTTCATCACCTTATTCTTTAGGCGGGCTCCTGACTTACCATTTCCTCAACTTGTTGCTTGGCTTTCAATTTTATCACCCTGTTCTCCAGGCGGGCTCCTGACTTGCTATTTTTCAATCTATTGACTTTCAATTTTTTTGTCTTGTTGCTTGACTTTCAACTTCTTCACCTTGTTGTTTGACTTTTAACTTCTTAACCTTGTTGCTTGAATTTCAATCTCTTAACCTTGTTACTTGACTTTCAATTTCATCACCCATATTCTTCAGGATGACTCCTAACTTGCCATTTCATCACCTTGTCCTTCAAGTGGGCTCCTGACTTCACATCAAAACTAAAAAGAAAATTATCTCAAACAAATATTATGATAGAAATCATTCACCAGAAAAGTAAAGTTTCAAACAATAGGAATTAAATTTTGCCCCAGTTTAACATCAAAGAACTTTAGTGACAGTCACATCATAACTACTTGAAAAACCTAAACAAAGAAATGCATTTTCTATAGGTTAATTGGAATGATTCGACTAGGAACTGCATTTTCTAGGATTCAAAAAGAATGACTCGACTAGGAAGTACATCTTCTAGCAATCAAGGGGAATGACTCGACTAAAAGGTACGTCTTATAGGAATCAAGGGGAATAACTCGACTAAAAGGTACGTCTTATAGGAATCAAGGGGAATGAATCGGCTAAAAGGTACGTCTCATAGGAATCAAAGGAAATGACTCGACTGAAAGGTACGTCTTATAGGAATCTAGGGGAATAGCTCGACTAAAAGGTACGTCTTATAGAAATCGAGGGGAATGACTCGACTAAAAGGTACGTCTTATAGGAATCTAAGGGAATAACTTGACTAAAAGGTACTTCTTATAGGAATCCAAGGGAATGACTCGACTAAAAGGCATGTTTTATAGGAATCAAAGGGAATGAATCGACTAAAAGGTACGTATTATAGTAATCAAGGGGAATGACTCGACTAAAAGGTACATCTTATAGGAATCAAGGGGAATAACTCAACTAAAAGGTACATCTTATAGGTATCAAGGGGAATGACTCTACTAAAAGGTACATCTTATAGGAATCAAGGAGAATGACTCGACTAAAAGGTACGTCTTATAGGAATCAAGGGAAATGACTCGACTAAAAGTTATGTCTTCTACGAGTTAAGATTCCATTTAAGAAGTGTATCACCTAGCAAATAAAAACTGAAATCTCTGGAAAAGAAAGTGTGTCTCCG
>NW_025842698.1:0-1102 GCF_002878395.1 Capsicum annuum | reverse complement strand
TATACGTGATCCAGAGACTAGGGGGGGCATGGGGTAGGGTGGTCTTAAGGCTTTGGGCGTAGTCTCGAGCCTTGGCAGGGTCTCGAGCTTGGGCTGGGACGAGTGGGGTCCCAAGCTTTGGAGGGGGGTTCCTGGTCTCGAGAGTTGTCCCGAGCCAAGGGGACGTCTTGTGCTCGGGCGTCGTCCCGAGCCTTGGGCGCAGGGAGGGCTCGGGACGCGGGGGGAGGGTGTTTGAGGAGCCTGGGATGTCAGGCGAAGCCTGGGACGGTGTTGTTGTTCTGGTTTTTAACGGAATATTTTTCATCTTTTTCTTGGAAAAATTGCATGTTTTCAAGCAACCAAGGTTGCATTTAATGCCGGTATTTAGTGTTTCAGTGTAAGGAGCTAGCTGAAGGAAAAGACTCAGAAAATTAGCAGAAAAAGACTTCTGACGCTCAAAATGGTGGACCGTCAGTCTTGCGATGGACCACCAGTTCAACCGTCAGTGTTAAACAGAACAAGGCATCCTAAAACACTCACTGACGGCCCATGTGGTGGACCGTCAGACTTGCGACGGACCACCACTTTGGCCTTTAGGGCTATACAGAATTTGACTCTCAAGGACCATCAGCGACGGCCTAAGTGGTGGACCACCAGTCTTGCAACGGACCACCACTTTGGCCGTCAGAGCAAAGCAGAACTAGCCTCTCCAGGATCATCAGCGACGGCCCATATGGTGGACCGTCAGTCTTGCGACGGACCATCACTTTGGCCGTCAGTTTCAAGTAGAACCTGCCTCTCCAGGATCGTCAGAGACGGCCCATATGGTGGACCGTTAGTCTTGCGATGGCCCACCACTTTGGCCGTCAGTGCCAAGCAGAACTGGGCTTTCAAGGACCATCAGGAACGGCTAATTTGGTGAACCGTCAGACTTCCGATGGACCACCACTTTGGCCGTCACTTTGGACGCGGATTTTATAATTTTGAATTTTAAATCCTTTTTACCTGGGAACATATAAATACCTAGTTTTAGGTTTTATTACGTATCTTTTATCCATCTTTTATATTATTAGGGCTTTTTCAAACTTGAAATATATTGTACGTAGTTTTTCTCTGAGATTCA
>NW_025842697.1:0-1316 GCF_002878395.1 Capsicum annuum | reverse complement strand
TTAACCCTCTCTGACAGAAAGCTCTTCCGTTAATCCCTCGCTGTTATGAAAACTCAAATGAGATGTATCAACGCTTATAGTATTTGGTAGCAAGATATCTCAACTTTTGCTGGCTACATAGTTCTATAACGTAGAGATTGCTACTAGGGGTCAAACCCTCTATTGACAGGAATACCCCCATCCCTGGGTTTGCTCAGTGTTGAATCCTACTCCTAACTTAACGGAAACTAAACTAATTTTTAGCCTGTACTAGACTAGACTAAATTATTACTGATATTACAATTCAACTAAACTGAACTAACTTCACTAAGTTTCGTGGACTGATGGTATAATACTAAATTTTGTTAACTAACTGAGTCTACTGAGGTTTGATCTGACTACTGTGATTGAATTACAAACACTATAGAGATTTCTTAGCTTTCTGTAACTGGCTGAGTTCTACTGATCAAGCCACTACTGAGATTACTTTAGAACAAACACTGGCTCTAAGTAAATGTAACACACTGATTTTTTGAATCGGAATACTACACGGTGATCATAACCCCGAAGGACCATAAGCTAACCCATGACTGATATCTACACCTGTACACTCCATAATATAACATGAAAGTGAAGAAATATGTACTGAATGGTCATAAGGTTCAAATCTGAATAAACATCTAATAAGACAATGTCTGACAACGGTATAACAATACCAAAACAAATCTGAAATAACTGCCTGACATATTATAGTCTGGAAAGCCTCTAAACTGTCTGAATAAGGAGTTGATGGGACATGTCCCCAACTAACTGCATCAAGAAACTAAACTAAAATAGTAAAAGAAGCAATAATCATATCATCCTCGAATAAGAAGGACTCACTACAAACTCTGAACATTGAAATACTACTACTGATCTAGAGCTCGTGCCTCTTAACCTATGGTGTAACATAAATGAAATCACCATAGAGAAAATATGTCAGTATGTCTAAATGTGCTGAGTATACAAGTAAGGTAGGCTAAATGTAAAAGGTTATATGCATGAACAATACTGACTGATATAAAAGTCAGAATACATACATGCATACATAACTGTAACTGAACTTGTAGAGATACTAACTACTAAGTCTGAATACTGACAATATAAGTGTACTGATACTGATATATTGAATAGATGAACTACTATTTCTGACATTTCAAATTTTGAAGAACTGGTCTGATTGACTGTGTCTAACAGTTCTAAAATTGAATACTGAGTATGTAAGTATTAATAAGTAAGGAACTAATATTGTATTACTCAATACTGAGGAACTAGTACTATCTTACTGATACATAATT
>NW_025842696.1:0-3978 GCF_002878395.1 Capsicum annuum | reverse complement strand
GGAACCAAAATGCTCAAGTAGAGCCAGAGTCTTCTTAAGTGATTTTGTGACACTGTTTCCTCTTTCTGAAACACTTGTATTGAATTTCTCCCCTTTTGGGGTTAAAGATCCAAAAACTAAAGTTGGCACGGACGACACTGGATGTGTTTGTTGTCCTAGCAAGCCTGCCTTGCTCCTTGTGACAGCTCCTAAACATCCAAAAGTAACACCAAGGATGCTTTCTACTTCAGCAGAGAACTTTGAATCAGCAGCTTTAGAAGCAGTTGATTGAGAGTTAGTCTTCTTGGAAGTCATTTCGACGTTCTTAATCTTCAAAGTCTAAAAAGTTGAGATGAGAGGTAGAGATCGTCCCACTCAGCGTGCCAGAATTTGTTGGATAATTAAATTCTTGAGATCGAAAATAATAACCTAGACAAGAAAAATACTGCAATAATTGATTTATTAATTTCAATAAATAAGTGTTACAATCTCTATGAGTCCTCTGATTCGCCTTTTCAACTATAAATTCAAGGGCTTCGAGCTTGATCTTGAACTTGAACTTGATTAATTTGATCTTGACTTGTGCTTGAATCCAAGGGATTTGTAGCTTGTTCTTGAATCTTGCGGTCTTGATCTTGAACTTAAGCTTGATTTGCGGATTTAATGAGCTTGATCTTGACTTGTACTTGAATTCAAGGGCCTTTGAGCTTGTTCTTGAATCTTGAAGCTTGAACTTTGTTCTTGAATCTTGAGCTCTTGATCTTGAAGCTTGAACTTTGTTCTTGAATCTTGAACTCTTGATCTTGAATCTTGATGAACTGATCTTGAATTCTTGAATTTGTAGAGAAATTTGTTGCTTTGATCCACGAGCTCTCTATTACTTCTTGCTAGAATTGTTGGTTCCTTTTCTGAATTATGAGGCCCCTATTTATAGTTGTAGAAAGTGAAGAGTCATGATAAATATGAACTTCCTTTGACCAATTAGATTTAAGTGACATGGTCTTGATAAATATGAACTTCTTTTGACCAATCAAATTTAAGTGACATGGTACCTTTTATGGGTTTTTAATTTACTGCATCATTTTGACATGTGGCATGGTCTCATGGGCTCTTTACTTGACTTGGCATGCCATGTCATTTGACATGTGGCGCCAAATTGGGCCTCTAGAACATGATGACATCTTGGGCTTGATAAAGTGGGTTTAGTCATTTGTAGCCCAAATTAATATGATGACATCTTAGGCTTGATAAAGTGGGCTTAGTCATTTGTAGCCCAAATTAATATGATGCTATCTTGGGCTTGATAAAGTGGGCTTATCATTTGTAGCCCTAATTAATGGTCTAACCCAAGTGAGGTTGGACTTTAATTAAATCCATATATGTTTGGACTTGACTAATTAATCCAATCATATTAATCCACAATATTTATTTACGACTAATATATTTTAAATTTAATATTATCCGAATTTTGTAGAGATTTAAATTTAATAAAATTCTATTGCTTACAGCAGAATCCAATTATGATAATGTTCCTTAATGAAATAAACAAAATATATTCAATTATCATATCGTTCCTCAATAAAATAACCCCCACCCCCAAATCCTTCATCTCCCACCCACCCCTCCCCGACCATTCCATAGTCAAAGCTATACACATGGTGTTAATAAATCATAAAATATTGAAAGCTTTTATATTTCATATATATTTATTATGGTGTTCACCATTTAAAATCATTAACTTATTAATATTAATTTTTAATAGGTCATCACTTGACTTAATGTAGTTATTATGTGCTCTTTTGATTAATTTGAAGTAGATATATTAATTTTGTTTACTTGTAATTTTTTATATTTAATTTTTTTATTATTTAATATTTTCAATTTAAAATTTATAGATAGTAATATATGTATTATCTTACTACATTATATTCTCAAAATTAGTTCAAAATATTACCCACAACCCCACTCTCAAAATTAGTTCAAAATATTACCCCCTCATCTCCCACCCCCACTCTCCTACATTATTATTCTACGATATTTAATTATTTTCTCTTGTATTTTGACATTTATGTTCTTACTTATTTCAAAACATACAATGCTAATTTAAGATTTAAATTACTTAAATTTTTATATTTTAATATTCATTTAATTCATTATTTATTAAATTGTATGTATTATTTAAGGTTCGGATTACTATAGTTAAATTACCTTTTTATCTAAACAGAAAGTCACATTCTTCAAACCTTTTACACTATAATTGTAACTTGTTTTCTAGTTTTGTCTTGACTTATAGTTATGTGTTATTTAATAACTTACCATTTTGCTTAATATTCTTACTTATTATTTATTTTTAATCTATAAATAAATATGTATTTTTCTAATTCTTGAAATTTAAATTATTTCTTATTTTGTATGGTTCATAATTTTTTCACTATTTGATCTTATAATATTAAGGATGCGCAAAATTAGCCGAAAATTTTATTGATAAATACAAATTGCAAGTAAAGTTATTAAAATAATTAAAAAAAATTGAAGTATTTAAATACCTACAAATATATTTGATAAATCCCTTAGAAAAAGTAGATATGTAAATATAGTATTGTTCCAAAGTCGTCTTTATTCTTAAGAGAAATTTATTAAGATAAAAAGTTGTGACATAATAATATTCTTGCACATACAAATATATTTACATGCATTCTTTATGAAATTGATATGGTAATTCTCCTTTATACATTCGAGTCTCCATTGTACTTGTTGATTTCTCAAATATTTATTTACACTTTTGAAATATTTATGTACATCGTATCCGTGGTAACTTCAGATTCCTTAGATGCATCTGTGACAAAAGATAAATATAATATTAATAATAAATAATAATAAAATAATTAAAAATAATTAAGCATAAAAACATACCTTCATAGTTATTCAAAGAAATCTGATGATGAACATCACCTATAATATTTTTATTATCCATGATAAATACGTATATGATAAAAGATAAATACAATATTAATATTAAATAATAATAAATAATTAAAAATCTTAATTAAACATAAACAACATACCTTGATTGCTACTCTGAGATATCTGATGAACATTACTTATAATCTCTTTATTCATGATAAAAATACTTATAACAATATATATATATATATATATATATATATATATATATATATATATATTTATATTTCACATAAGTGATTATTTCTAAGAAATGCTAGTTTATTCAATCAAACAAAAGACATTCTATAAATATACTAACAAAAACAAACAACTATAGCAACTACGTCAGAAGTTTATTCTATACCGTTCTTTTGAGTGTATCTTCATTGAAGATATAAACACATTACAAATGTATCAAACATCGATGCTCATTAAAAATTTATAATATCATCATCAACAATAAGTTCTTAACTCTTTTTGTTATTTTTTCTAAAAGAAATTACTAATAATATTACACATAAATATAGGATAATCGAAGAAGTCCTCCATCCGCATAAATTCATAAATTAAGAATTACATGAATATAATCAATTAAAATCTATACCAACTTAAATTTAACACCAATTTACACAAAGTATCAAGTGATAAAAAGATAAGCCAAATATATATCATAAGTACAGAATTTCTAATAAAGAACAAAATGATGTGAAAACAGAAATTAAAAAATATGTAGAGACCAAAAGAAACAAACTCAAGAAGCCATGTGCATTTTGCAAGTCTTCTTAACTTATTTTCTCATTTTTCTTACAATATTTTATACAGTGAAACCCCCCACCCTTTTATATATATTTCCTTATTTTCGTGTTAGATTCACAGTACTACCCCTTTTACTCATATCAACAAAAAATTGAACAACACACATTCATTTTTTCTTCAAGAAGACCCACCCTCTAAGCTCTTTAACAAATAATGATTGTACATACAATACACTAACTAAATAACTGTTGACTGTCTAAAAAATAATCAACTTCATAATGATATATATATATATAT
>NW_025842695.1:47426-78618 GCF_002878395.1 Capsicum annuum | reverse complement strand
AAGTTAAGTCCGATCATGGTCAAGTCAGACATTCGAGAGTAAACATTTAGGTTGGGGTTCTTATGGTTTGGGATAGGCTTCAAAGGGTTCATCTCAGCGATTTTCAAGTTATGGTGGCCATACAAGATATTCAGGTCACTATTGATAGCTGGTGGCTCTCAGGTCTTGTTACGAGTGTGGTAGTCCAGATCATCTTCATAGGGCTTGTCTAGTATATAGACAAAGGGGTCCACAATATAGTCATCAGGTTCCTTCTAGATTATCAATGCCCTGGTCTAGGGGTTGGGGTAGACCTCAAGGTGGTAAAGATGGACCACCAGCTGACAGAAAAGGTGGTAGAAGAGTGACTCAGGCGATAGGTGATATAGCTCACTATTATTCCTTTTCAGGGAAGCCCGAGGTAGAGTCTTGTAATGCAGTCATTATATTTATCATCTCAGTTTGTCATCGACTCGCTTTGGTGTTAATTGATTGTGGATCTACTTTCGCTTATATGTCTGTATATTTTGCTTCCAACCTTGATATGATGTGTGAGTCTATAGTCGTGCCTATTTGTGTTTCTACCTAGTAGGTGATTCCTTAGTGGTGGATCAAGTGTATCGATCCTGTGTTATTTTTATTTGGGGTATGATACCTGGGTAGATTTGATTATCCTCGATATGATCAATTTTGACATAATTTTAGGCATGGATTGACTTTCTCCCTATCATGCTATCTTGTACTGTCATGCCAAGATAGTTACTTTGGCTATGCCTGATTATCCGAGGTTAGAGTGGAGTGGTGCTCAGAGTTCGTATCCTAAGAATATGATCTCATTCATTCAGGCTTAGCAGTTAGTTAAGAAGAGGTGTCTATCATATTTGGCTTCTGTACGTGGTACTGGTATTGATACACCTTCTTTGGTGTTAGTGAAAGTGGTTAGAGAGTTCATAGATCTATTTCCTATCGATTTTTCAGGTGTTCCTCCTGATAGATATATTGATTTTGGTATTGATTAATAATCGAGCACTGAGCCCATTTCTATTCCTTCTTATAGGATGGCACCAGCTGAGTTAAAGAATTAAAAGACTAGCTGCAGGATTTGTTAAGCAAGGGGTTTATTCGACCACGTGTATCACCTTGGGGTGCTCCAGTATTGTTCGTGAAGAAGAAAGATGGGTTTATGAGGATGTGTATTGATTATCGACAGTTGAACAAGGTGACAATCAAGAATGAGTAGCCTCCACCATGTATTTGTAACACCCCGTATTCAAGTACATGTATTGGCGTATTCAAGTACGTGTATTGGTCTTATTTATATGGAATTAATTTTTTTATTTTATTTATACCAAAATTTTCTCGTCAATGGTTCCATGTGAAGGTTATTGAATAAGCTTTCCAACGATATACAAATTTCCTAGGTTTCGGATATAATCGAGCATGTTCGAAACTATAAAACGGTGGCCGGGATATTTGGGAATAGTAAATGTGTAAGAAAATTTCCTGCACACAAACTACTGAGGCCAGCTGAATTTTTGGGTCAACTTCAAATGATCATAACTCCCTTAATATAATGAACTGGGAGAGCTGCGACCTATTAAAAGAAATATCTTTGAGTCTTATTTCCAATGCAATTGGTTTCATCCAAAGCCAACGTCTGAGTAAGGAGTTATACTCGTTTTACTTCAGCCTATCAAAATAGATTTTTAGGGTCAACTTCAAATGACCATAACTCCTTGTACAGGACGAACTGGGTGGCCTGCTTTATATGAAATGAAAGCCCTTTGAGTTATCTTTCCAACGATACCAATTCCACCCAAATATGATATCGGATCAAAGAGTTATGGTCAATCTACTTTAGCTTAACAAAACAGTCCACCAAAGGACAGATTTGACATTATTTAAATTTTAAAGGCATTTTGGTCATTCCCTATTATATTATGGAATGGAATATGTGTATATATACATGTATATGAGTTCAAAAACTCATTTTCATCATCAATCATTGAGAAAGAACAAATCCTATCCAAATTTGACCTTTAAATTACTTTTGATTCAGCCGTAGAAATTCCAAAGTAATCCGATAACTGCGTTTGTCATCTCGAGAGCTTCGAACGGCACCTATTATTTGTGCAAACAGGATTGCATAATCAAGAGGTGAATTCTAAGGTATGAATATTGTTTGCCTTTGTTCTCTTCCATATGTATATGTGTGATAGAGGATTATATGTATTGGTTGTTATTGAAAGGTGATGAAAATAGGGTTATGAACTATTTTGCATGGTTTGGTTGTATTGAATTGTGGAAGGTGGATATGGTAATTGAGTTATGGAAGGTGGATATGGTGATATACTATTGAATTGATGATTATTTATGTCTATGGCTCAATTTGGTTTAATGGATTGGTTGGAAGGATAAATGAATCCAAACTTGATATTGGAGGATGTTGTATGAATATGCATGGCATGTGAATGTAATTGGAGTATAAGAGGGTTAAAGTGACACCCTTTATGGTGTAATTAAGTCTTACTACTTAACCACTAGTTTGGTGAATTCAAATAATTGAATTGTGACGTTTGGTTGCTAATACTAGATTGCTATATATGTTCATTGTAGATAAGTAATCCGAAAAAACGAGAAGTCCATTTGGGACTAGTATTGAAGGTTGACAGTCAGGTATGTAAAGCATACTCTATACCATATCTTTGGCATGAAAGTGAACAATTGTTCTATTAAGAAAGTTTCCAAAGTTATTCAGTAACATGTGATACATAATAGTTTTGTATGATTTCCTACGTTACCAATGAACTTATTTCCACCCTACAAGATGTCAAGACATTCCAATACTTGTTTTCCAAATCTTACATGTTTATTGCACTAATGAATGTCAGAAGGTATCCGGTTACTCAAACAAGATCCATGTGCTATTAATGACTCCAATACGTTTCATTGATATACCAATAAGTTCCTACTTTATTGTTATGGCATTGATGACTCCAAAACACTTCATTGATGTGCCAATGAATTCTTACTTCATTGTTATTGCATTGATGGTTTATTTATATGTCTCTTATTGATGTATCATTGTTTCAAAGTATCAAAAATGCGGTGGCAACCGAAATAACAATCTCAAAAATTAATTGAACTAAGTGATGGAAGTTCTCTCTTATCGGGTGGTATCCTAGGGGCATAAGCCTATCATGGGTCGATCCCTATTTATGTTTTTATGGGTGGTATCCCAGGGGCATAAGCCTATCATGGGTCGATCCCAATTGATATGTACTGGAGGCAGCCTAATGGTCACAGTACAGTACAGTAATGATTACAAAGATGATAAGAACGAAGGTAAAGTGATTGAATAAATACAATGTACAGGTTATCACAAGTTCTAGTAAGTGTGGTCTACTCTTATTACGATTTATCCACTTGTTTCTGATTTCTATTGAACTCCTATATCATATGTGATTATCTACAGCTTTACATACTCAGTACATATTTCGTACTAACGTCCCCCACGGGAGACCTGCATTTCATGCTGCAAGCACAGGTACCTCAGCTCATACACTGCATAAGTTAGAGCCAGGATATCCAGCTGCTTTTGGTGAGCTCCAGTTTGCTTCGGGGCTTTCCGTGTCATATCCAGTCACTTTTGGTATTGTATAGAAGTTAGTTATATGGCGGGGTATTTTCCGACCTTAGTTAAACTCTGTGTATTGTTTAGAGGCTTTGTAGACCTAATGTACAGTCAAGGTGGTGTTTTATTAGTAGATGTGATGGCTCCAACGGCCAAGTATTGTATATACATATATATGTGTGCTCGAGCTTATATAGGTGATTATTTCCTTTTATATGCGGCATGATGCTGTCCGAATTTTGGGTTGTCATAGAGGTATGCATGGGAAGTATAAGGTTATGAGCTGGTTCTTCTGGGCCTCCTCGGTTACGAGTGCCAGTCCGCCTCAATAGGATTTGAGGCGTGACAGTATTGTTTACTTATTTGGTCATCTCTAGGGTGCTTCAGTGTTCTCAAAGATTGACTTGAGGTCAGAGTACAATCAATTGAAGATTCGAGCTTCAAAAATTCCTAAGACAACTTTTCAAACTAGATACGACCATTATGAGTTCTAGGTTATGTCATTTGGGTTAACTAATGCCCCAACAATATTCATGGAGTTGATGAATAGAGTGTTTCAGCCATATCTATATTCATTTGTGATTGTGTTCATCAATAACATTTTGGTGTATTCTAAGAGCAAGTCAAAACATGCAAAATATTTAAGGATCGTACTCCAGAGGTTGAGGGACAAGAAGTTATATGCCAAATTTTCAAAGTGAATTTTGGATCATTTCTATGGCATTTTGGGACATGTGGTGTCCAAGGATGGTATTGTGGTTGATTCGGCCAAGGCTGAGCTATTAGGAACTGGTCCCGTCCTACTTAGCCTTCAGATATTTAGAGTTTTATTGGGTTGACAGGATAGCATTGGCAGTTTATGCAGGGCTTCTCTTCCATTGTATCTTATATGACTCAATTGACTCAAAAGAATATGGCATTTCAGTGGTCAGGTAAGTGTGAGAAGAGCTTTCAAAAGCTCAAGACTCTATTGACACCAACTCCTATCTTGACCCTGCCTATAGAAGGCAAAGTCTTTATTATGTTTTGTGATGCTTCTGATATTGGCTTGGGTGGTGTGTTGATGTAAAAAATAAGGTGATAGCATATGTATCAAGGCAGTTGAAGCCACATGTGAGGAACTACCATACACAAGATTTAGAATTACTAGCGGTTATGTTCGTATTGAAGTTGTGGTAGCACTATTTTTATGGAATTCATTATGAGGTGTACACTTATCATCGCAACCTTCAGTATATCTTTAAGCAAAAAGAGTTGAATTTGAGACAGCCTAGGTAAATAGAGTTGTTGAAAGATTATGATATAACTATCCTATATTATCTAAGCAAGGCCAATGTAGTAGAGGATGCCTTGTGTAGAAAGGTAGTTAGTATGGGTAGTTTTGCATTACTGGGTATGGAGGAGCGACCATTATCCAGGGAGGTTTAACGATTAGATAATAATTTCATGCGTCTTGATATCCCTAAGCCAGATAGATTTTTTGCATGTGTAGAGAATGAGGTCCTTATTGATAGAGAAGATTCAAGATCGTTAGTTTGAAGATGACAAGTTATGTATTAACATAGACAAGGTGATGTGAGCTGATTCTAAGGAGGTGATTTTGGTCCAGGAGGGTGTTTTGAGGATTAAGGGGTGGATCTGTGTTCCTATATTGACTGATTTGACTGGATCTCTTATGGATAAGGCCCATTATTTGCGGTATTCTATTCATTCAGGCGCAACAAAGATGTATCAGGACCTAAAACAACATTATTGGTGGCACAGGATGAAGAGGGATATTACAAAGTTTGTGGCTAAGTGTTTGAATTGCCAACAAGTAAAATATAAGCACCAGAGACCAGGTGGTTTGCTTCTGAGAATGCCCTTTCCTGAGTGAAAATGGGAGCGCATCACTATAGATTTTGTAGTTGGATTGCCTCAGACCTTGGAAAGTTTGATTCTGTTTGTGTGATTGTGGACAGATTGACCAAATCAGCCCATTTTGTGCCTATAAAAATGAGCTATAATGCAGACAAATTAGCCTAGATCTACATTCATAAGATAGTTCGACTACATGGAGTGTCCATTTCCATCATTTCAGATAGAGGTACTCAGTTCACTTCAAATTTTTGTCGTACTTTACAGTGGGAGTTAGACACTCAGTTGGATATGAGCATAGCACTCCATCCACAAGTAGATGGCCAGTCAAAGTGTACTATTTAGGTGTTGGAAGACCTGTTGCGGGCTTGTGCGATAAATTTTAGAGGTCATTCTGCTTTGCCCTTTTTAACTCGAAAGGTTGAAAAAATTGGTTTCTACCTTTTAAACAATTTCAAAATTGTAAAGAAATTTTTTGAAATAATTTAAGAAATTACAGTGTCGCCACTTAATTTATTTGAAAAGAAATTAAGAAAACTTTTTAAAAAGAATCTTAAGTCTTAAAACGGAAAAAGAATTAGAGTTTTTAAGAAAATTCCGGGTAAGAGATTCTTATTAACAATTTAAGAAGGTTTTTAAGACACCTAAAAGGTTCGTTAACTTGCGGTTATCCGGACTATTTGAAAACCATCTTTGACTAACTTTGAAAAAGAGAACTTGGTTTTTGAAAAGAAAGTAATTTAGAAAAAATCTGGTATGACATCAATTTTGATGACTTAGTAGAAATTTAACGAAGTCTAAGAAAATAAATAGCAAATAAACATAGAAAGGGAGTAGGGGGGAAATTATGAGATTTAGGTTTTTATGCCCAAACCCATTTCACCTGTCCTAAACTATTTATTTGGTCTTTCGGCCCATAATCTGTCCTAAACTATGTTTTTGGACCTTTGAGGCCCAAAATCTGCTTTACCTATATTAAGTTACAACTTTGTCTTCGAGACCCAAATGAATGAATAAGTAAATAAATAAATAAATAAATAAATAAATACAATAAGGAAATTATAAAGGTCGAGACTTTCCTAGTCTCTTAGCCACTTCAACAATGAGATTTTGACCCATTTTTCTTCTTCTACTGGTGACCGTTTCTTTTCTTCAGAAATATATCAAAATTTCAACACTTGAAGGGGTTGACTCGAAAAGGAAATGGACCTTCTTAATCCACAGAGAGATGCAACTGAAAAGAGTCCACTTGAACTCGCGACAATTTTATATGCAAAGTAAAAGAAACAAAAAAATAAGAATCTAACATGCGCCATTAAATTTTAAAGACTGAGTAAAGTGCGTATTTCAGACAAAATAGAAACAAGTCTTTGTGATCATCATGGTCCCAAAGATATACACACGGGCAAGATTTTAATACAAAGCAATAAATGAATCGATTTATCCCCAAAAGAAACGAATAACAACAAATTATCCAACAAAGCAAGGAGGAAATGATAAAACAATCCACTTTTCTTTTCTTTTGTCATTACCCAAGCAAAGTGTCAAGAAAATAGAAAAAAAAAGAAACGTGAATTAAAATCATAGAAAGACATACAAACTAATACTTAAATAAAGACAGAGAATAAAATTTCAACAAGACAAATGGAGACAAAAACAAACAGATTCACATTTTTATTCAAATTGATTTAAAAAATAAAATAAAATAACAAAAGAAAAGCCAAGGCACGTGAGGTAAACGAGCAAAACATATTTTTTTTTGAGTATCAAGAGTTAAAAACAGTTTAGAACTAATTAAATCAAAATTAAAAATGATCTAAGCAGATTCAGGTAAGCAAAACAAATTGTTTAATAAGTTATTCATTTTATTATCTCAAAATTTACTCTTTTGAAACCGACTCAGTAAATTAGTAAATAACCACAAAGGGAACACAAAAATCAAAAGAATAGTAATCACAAGTCCTAAATCAACACAAATTACTTAGCTTGCCATGAACCGTAAAATATTTGAACATTAAATTCTCTGTGTCAAGAGAATATTTAAAAAAAGTATGAAAATACTTATTCGGTAGCCCTAAAAACTTCATGCATTGAACTAATTCATCTATCCTAATAACATTATGAAACGAAGAGGATTGACGAGCTAACCATTAACGCACAATCATAAGGAAATAAAAAATAAGCAGGAAAATCCCTAAAGAAAACAAAGATATAAGACTTGGAGCTTCTCATAAAAACAGACCAAATAAAAAAAATTGCTAGCTAACCCAAATAACTTATTTGAAGAAGTCTTTTATAGACAATAAAGAAAGAAAAGAAAATGAGAGGTACACACCTCAAACGTAATGGCATGGATGGACTTTAAATAATGACTTTTGGAAGAAGGAGAAGGAAATTTAGAATATTTCTTTATTGATTGATTTATTATGAACTCTCGTATCATTATTCAAAAGATGGAATGAAATTTATTAGAAACAACAGAACAACATCACCCCTAAATAGAATCGAACATCTGTTATTCAATATCTATAGAATACTACTACTGCTACTATAAGACAATGATTCAACGCAAAGAGAATAAGAAGAAACATAATCGACTTCAAAGTGAATATTTAAAACCAACATTAGTGTCAAAGTAGATTTCGATGAAAACTAACATCACAAACAACAACGAGCAAGAAAATTATCATATCAAGTCTCATCACAAGAAAATAAACCCTATGATATTCAATGCCCCTATAACAAATAATTTTTACCTTACACTAAATATTGATAACTAACTAGTACTACCACTACTATAATGCGAAAAGAGAAAATTGAAAACTCACCATTTTTGGGGCAGCAAAACGGAACCACGAGCCTATCGTTGGAATCTAGACCACCACGGAGAACTCAAAATCGATACCATAAAACTTTAACTAAGAGGACTTCTAAAGGAAATTCTCTTGCTCAAAAATTTGGTGCAAGACATCCTCATCAATAAAGCAAAATCTTATTCCATATTTGAAAATAAGAGAAAATGTCTTTTCTTAGGTTCTCATAACTTGAAAACCAAATTGGAAATCGATTACCTCTAACATCCTGAAAAACGTGAGTTTAAATTGAATTCTCTCAGGGTTATCTTGAAAAGCTCTGGGTCCGTATATATTAAATAGAACTGCAAGAAGAAAACATTTGTCAACCACCAAACTATGGTAGGAAATACATTTAAGAATGTGCGACAAAACATTAAAGAAAATTAAAAAAAATAAAAATTTGAAGAGTTATATCACATAGTGAGTCAGAAAATAAAAAGAAGAGGTCTCAGAATAAAAACTTTAGACCATGATTCATATTAAGAATCGGACATCCCTGTTGATTTCGTAAATATCATGTACTCCCCAAAATGACCATGATCGGTGATCAGACAACGTCCCTCTCTGTCAACTTTAAGAAGCTCATATATGGAAAAGCACTCGAGGCCGTCTTCTATTGAAGAGCACTCCTCCTTTCTAGGTTGATAACCTTTAGATGTTGCGAGGAGACCAGTGAAGCCTTCTTCTGTCGAGATTGGCAGAGCTACCTCATTGCTCAAAAAAGCAGAGTTTACACGGAAAAAGGTTGCATATAAAATTATTGCCTCATGATTAGTTGTATAATTTAGTAACACTTACTATAGTCATATATGGTAATGATTGGCAGTGTAAAAGTTTGATTTAATATAGATACGATTCACTTACCATAGCCATCTACTTTTCGTCCACGGGAGTAATTAGGATGATCTTCTTAAATCACTTGATTGATTGGAATATATATATTTGGAAATTGAAATATAGATTGTGGAATTACTCCTATAGCTTGATTGGAATATATATTTGGAATACAAATTGTGGAATTACTCTTAATGATAGTGGAATTAGGAGTAATTGACGGATGATCTTCTTAAATCACTTGATAGATTGGAATATATATTTGAAAATTGAAATACAGATTGTGGAATTAATCCTATAGCTTGATTGGAATATGTATTTAGGAGTAATTGACAGAACTTTTATGTGAATATGTTAAAGTATTACATATTTATGAAATAATCTATATGGTAATTAAATAGAAGTCAAACTTAATTACTTTTTATCACAATGTGAAATATATAAGTAATTATAATAGTGTTCATTAATAGGAGTCAATTCTTATTATTTTTTATCACAATATCAAATAATCTTTTTTAATCTAATCAAATTAATATTCTTTTTCTAAAACTAAACTAATAACGAATTAAACTTGAAAAGATATAAAACATACCAATTTTTTTTTCAAAATAAATAAATCAATTATTAGGGGAAAAACAATTTGCTGCCTTATTTTGAATCCTTTTCGATATTATAGATGTAATTAAATAATCAATTAAATAAAATCAAATAATACAATTAGGAGGGATTTATGGAAAGTAAATTATGTGAAATTATAGGAAAAATTACAAAGAAAGATAAAGTAGCACAAAAATAAAAAATTATTTATTATTTATTTATTTATTTATTATTAAATTTATTTATTTTAATTAAAACATTTTCTACCTCATTGGAATCCTTTCCAAAATTATAGTTGTAATTAAATAATCAATTAAATAAAATCAAACTAAATAATTAGGAGAGATTTATGTAAAATAAATTTCGTGATATGCTAGGAAAAGTTACAAAGAAAGATGAAGTAGAACAGAAATAGAAAATTATCTAAATTTTAATTTATTTTTTATTATAAATTTATTTATTTTATTTAAATAATATCTATAATTTAACCTAATTGAAAGAGAGTTACCTTTTTTTAACTAACCAAATCAATGTTTTCCTAAAATTAAACTAATAACAAATTAAATATTCAAAAGATATAGAATATAACTTTTTTAAAAAATATATCAATAAATCTGTAACTAATGACAAAAATAATTTTCTACCTTATTTAAGTCCTTCCTTTTTTTTTTTTTTTTTAACTAACCAAATCAATGTTTTCCTAAAATTAAACTAATAACAAATTAAATATTCAAAATATATAGAATATACTATTTTTTTTTTAAATATATAAAAAAATCTTTAATTGAAATATATAAATAATTATATTAGTGTTCATTCATAGGAGTCAATTATAATTATTTTTATCACAATATGAAAATATGATATAATAGAATAAAAATAAATAATAGTGTTCATTCAATATTTTCTATCACAATATAAAAATAGATATGAAAATTTAAAAATCTCTATATAAAATAAATAATTAATTATTAAAATAATTTTTTTCTCAAGAAAATAGATTTTCGTTGCCAAAATACCAAGTAGCTAGTTCTCAATATGCCACTTGGCATAATTTTATGCAAACTTCTTTGTTTTATTATGTATATAGATATGAAAATATGATATAATAGAATAAAAATAAATAATAGTGTTCATTCAATATTTTTTATCATAATACGAAAATAGATATGAAAATGTAAAAATCTATATATAAAATAAATAATTAATCAGTAAAATAAATTTTGTTGTCAAAAAAATAGATTTTTGTTGCTAAAATACCAAGTGGCTAGTTCTCAATATGCCACTTGACATAATTTTATGCAAACTTCTTTGCTTTATTATATATATAGATATGAAAATATGATATCATAGAATAAAAATAAATAATAGTGTTCATTCAATATATTTTATCACAATATGAAAATAGATATAAAAATTTAAAAATTTATATATAAAATAAATAATTAATCAGTAAAATAATTTTTTTTTGCGAAGAAAATAGACTTTTGTTGCCAAAATACCATGTGACTAGTTCTCAATATGCCACTTGGCATAATTTTATGCAAACTTCTTTGATTTATTATATATATAGATATGAAAATATGATATAATAGAATAAAAATAAATAATAGTGTTCATTCAATATTTTTTATCATAATATGAAAATAGATATGAAAATTTTAAAATTTATATATAAAATAAATAATTAATCAGTAAAATAAATTTTGTTGCAAAAAAATAGATTTTTGTTCCCAAAATATCAAGTGGCTAGTTCTCAATATGCCACTTGACATAATTTTATGCAAACTTCTTTGCTTTATTGTATATATAGATATGAAAATTTTGAAAATCTATATATAAAATAAATAATTAATCAGTAAAATAAATTTTGCTGCCAAAAAAATAAATTTTTGTTGCCAAAATACCAAGTGGCTAGTTCTCAGTATACCACTTGACATAATTTTATGCAAACTTCTTTGCTTTATTATATACATAGAGTAGTACTGGTGCGTTAGTGTGTATATTACGTGGGTTGTTTAATTAACTGGTTGTAAATTAATGATGAAGTAATGATGGCCAAATCATTGGCCATTTGTTTAATAATTAAACAAGATAAAGCTTACCTACGTAATTATAAGTTGCTATTGTTTTGGGTTCTTGGCTTTGTAATCCTATTTCGTCTTTGGTTAAGTTCCTGTAGGTCTACTATTTTCATAGATTTAGGTTTAGATTTAGAGTTTTTAGAGTAAGAATTTGTTAATTTGGAGATTGAATAATGATTCATTTTAGTTGAAATTTGACGTACTAGTTCATATTTTTATGGAGATTTTATGTTTTGAACAAATTTTGATCATTAAAAATTTTTTCGTAAGGCAAATTTGTAAATTGACACTTGGAGTTTGATTTGAGACAATTTGAGATTTTCTTAGACTCTTTTCAAATTGCTTATTTGTTAATTATGTGTAATGTGAATAATGAAAAATAGAGGATCCCCATATAGGTGAAGTGACGAGCAACTATGCGGGTACCAGTGTTATTTGAGGGCTTAAAATAAGTTAATTATACGTTTGAAATTGTTTTCCCTATTTTCTAGCCCGATGGGCTGATTTACTATGATAAATGAATTGTTGAAAAAGTTAGCTAATGAAAATACTCCTACTTGATAAATTGAGTTGATTTTGGAATTGATGTTTATTTGACATAAGACATGAAGTGTTTTGCTTAATATATTTGTCGATTTGGGATCGGAGTTGCACGCCTGCACGTCATGCATTGTATTATATATGGGGTCGGAGTGCACACCTGCACAATATATTTATTGAGAACAAAATGCACGCCTGCACAGTACATGCACCTTGTGAGTCCCCCATGGGTCCTGACCTTGAAGCCATTACTCGGTAGGTTTGTACCCATCATATGCATTGCATTCATCCCTGGTTCAGATTAAGTAAGGTCTAGTTGTTGACTTTGGATTATTTATTAAGTACTTGACTATTTGTTACTTGATTTTGTTGTATTGAGGAATTTTTGGATTGTGTTGTGATGTCCTTATGACTGTTACATTTAATTATTCAGTTACATTAGGGTGGTTTTCCTGAGTATAGGTTGTATGATTATTTTAGATGGTTGACGTGGTTTTAATCATCACCACTTTAAATTAGGGTTGGTCGACGATGCTTGTTGAGTACACATGATTCCGTACTCATCCTTATTTTTTCTGCACCTTACGTGCAGGTACCGATTCGACGACCTTTGGGCATTGATTCCTGTGGTTCCCTCAAAGTTAGCGTCTTTGGAGATTTGAGGTAGCTTCTATTGATTTTAGAGGCAACTAAAATCTCCTTCTGTCATGATCCAAAAACGAGGGTCATGATGGCACTTGGCGCGGCGTACCTTGACAAATAAGTCTATCACCCAAACTGATACGAAAAGAGGAAAAAACAGAAATATCCCAAGGCAAGGCTTCTAGAACGAAGCCGAACCATATAAGTAATCATATAAATGCAGAAAGAATTTATCCAAAATACCAATCAAGCCCAAAATCAGGTGTCAATAATGTAAGAACTACTAATACAATGCAGGAGTCAAATACATCAGAAAAATATCCAGAAGGGAATAATAGCTGTCTCCGAATATTAATAAAGACATAACTACTATAGAAAGATAAAGGTGAACTCCGGACACATAAATTTCTAACTGCTACCTTGGAAGCTCCAACAATCGCCCGAGTCAAGCAAGCTGAGGCGCACTCAAGCTAGGACCTGCACCGAAAGGGCGCAGTAGGCATGCGTGCGGTCCACTTATACTCAGTGGGTATCATAGGTCGACCAAGCAAAGTAGTAAAGAAAGCATACAAAACATACACTAAGGGAACTGGACATGCAATAAGAGAATGTCGTAGAACGGTAGCCCACACCGATTACACTAACAGTTCTAATATATCACATACAAACCAAGATAGAACACGAGTATGCATTATATCACATATAAGTAGAACAAGGGGAAACATGCATATACAAAATCATCAAATACAAGTAAAAGATGATAAGACAATTACATAGATGGCAAGTCCATACGACAATACAACACAATATAAATACAATAAAGTAAGTGCAATGTATATGATGATGATGATGCACGAGTTCGTCGCATATTCCCGCATACACCTACGGAGCTAAAGCTTCCCGGCGTAGGACCCATGGGGGGTTCGTCAACCCGTATAAAATCTATATATCTCCTTTTCGGCATATCCCTTGGAAAGGGTTTTATAAGGTGTAACAATATCTCCTCCCCGACACATCCCTCGGGGAGAGTTTTAAAAATGTGTTGCCAGTGTTTTCTCAGATGTTGCCATGGTGGTACCAATATTTCATGAATGAGTATGATATGAGAATGTAATGCTCACAACCAATCACAACGAGTATTTTTACAATCAACCATAATGATATATTTTCACAACCATGTGAGCCAATATCCACTCATTATTTCAGTTTCATCCACGAATTTTCACATGTCTCATATGCCAATAAAGTATGAATATAATCAAAATATATCAATGGGTACCATATTAAGCATCTTAACAACACAATACAATTATTCACATGTATTCAAGGCTATCAATATCCCATAGGACCTCACACGGTTATACATATCACACAATAACTCAATTTCGACAATTACATCACATATAGTCCCCTACATGGGCACAACACATAAATAGCTATTTTTCATGATTAGTTCCTACCCTTAACATGCATTTTGTATCATCATTTACTACCCAACCCAGTTTGAAAGAGTTAAGCCATAACCTACCTCAAAAGCCAAAATCGGTTCGCTGCACTTTGAACTCACGACCTTAATATCCACGAATGATCTCGAACTTCATTAAAAATATCAAATATGAAAACTACACGTTAAAATAAAACCAACGACACCCATATTGACTACTTTTGATTCGGGGTCAAAATGGACCCCTGAAAAGAGTTTTCGAAAAAGAAGGGCAAAATCAAAACTTTACTTTAAAAATGTGTTCCACATATTTTTAGAAACCTAAGGATGAAAAACCTAGTCATATAAAGTCAAAAGTGAGGTTCAAATTGAAGAAAAACCATTTTTGAGCTTTACCGGATAAAATCTTTAAAATTCGGGTTAAAATCAAGAATCGGAGTTGTTTTGAAGGTTAAATTGAGGAAAAACTAGTAATTATAAGATAAAAACATTATTCAAGTGAAAAAAGTGATGTTGAGGTTTAAAATCAAGCCTTAAGCTTTTTAGAGTTTTGAGAAATTAATCAAGAAATTATTAAGAAAAGGGTGAATTCTTACCTTAAATTCGTAATAAAATCAAGAAATGGGTGTTAATCTAGCTTCCCAAGCTCTCACGAATTTACTTTTAAGCGCCACACTATTTTTAGGGTTTAACTTCAGGCAAGATGAAAAATGAGTAAAATGGTCGATCGGACATCAACGGGGTGTCCAAAATTCGTTCGGAGTCTGATACATGCAAACGAACTATGCAACCATACTAAGTTTGACGTTCTAGATGCGATGACGATATCAAATTTTCAAAATTTTTTTTTCACAAAGTTGGCCCTCGAAATCCGAAATCACAATTTTTCAAATCGAGGGTCGAAATGAGATTTAAAAGCCGTAAAATTATATCAAATATGATAACACCCTAAAATTAATATTTTAGATTTGTTGGCAAAGTCGGATTTTCCATCCAAGATCGTTTCGACCAAATGTGGGGCCCACACCCTATTTTCAATTTTTTAACTTTCCGATCAATAGGCCGAAATGAGCTTGACTGCATTAGGAACGAACCAAAGGTCTATCCAGCCTAAAATCAATATTCTGGAGCTGTTAGCGTAGTTCGTTCGGCCATCCGTCATACGGATCAAAAGATATCTACATAAGTCCAAAATAAGGCTCTCGAAGCCATAAAAACCACAATATCGCATGAATGATACCAAAATGCATCGAAAATCACGTCAATCACTCCCACACTCCAAAAATATCATAATGCAACTATGGAGAGGGATAAAATAGTCTAGTCAAATAAAATCTCAAATTTCACATATTTCATCAAATTTTTAGGTCGTTACACCTTCACCCTTATCTTTATGCATTTTTCACATTTTAAAATTATCAATTTTTTCTTTGATTTCAATATTTAGTGGCTTGTATTAGTGACTACCAAACTTGGGATTGTCTAAATTTAACTATACTAGTCTATTAATCTACGTTTGGAATTATTCGGTGTTTATTAAGTTTTTATTTCTTCCGCTTCTATACATTGAAAATATTGCATTTGAAATTGCGTTATTGGCTCACCTATCATGGAGGGTTGGGTAGTTGCCATTATGATTCCAAATTTGGACCGTGATAGGTATAATGATTCAATATATGCAATTATTATAAATGACTTTAAAGAATATAATCTTTATCAGCTTATTTATTTGACGCCAAATACATCTATACCTTCTGTGCTACAATTGTGTCATCACGATACATATCTAATGTAGTGATTAGGAATATATAATCATTACAAATACCTATGGCTCATTGACATACTATATGTTACTCTATTGACCTCACGAAAAATATGATCTAACAATCAAAATGCATAATCATTACAATTGATTCATTTTTAAAGAGTTTTTTTCATCAACTAATTTATGTGATAATCAAATATGGTTCATTAGTCAGGCTGTATCCTTTAGTATTGACCTCGTGATGAATATGGTATAGCAAGTAAGAACATACCATCATTATAGATGGTTAAATTCACAGCTAAATTTATCCTCTACTGTATTAACATCACAATAAATATAATTGTAGCAATTAGAAATTATAGTTACCACAAACACAAGTAATTCATTGGCTAGACTATATATTAATATTGTATTAGTCAAACAATTGACGTGATATGATAAACAGAAACATATCATCATTTTGAGTGGGTCATTTTAATGAGTATTCAATTTATTGACCACATCACCCCAAAATCAGGTATTCCCATAACGATTGATGTACTAACACGATATAACAACTAGAAACATGTTATCATTCAATAATTTTATCATATAATTTTATATTTATACTAAATTTAGTCATACACCTAAGAAAAAAACCAGATTGTAATAAATACATTAGTGTTAGACCATGTTATATTTGAGGCACAGATAATTCCAAACTTGATTAGGCTTTGTGCTACTATTGTACCATCACGATAAATGTAGTTGTATAGCGGCCAAGACTATATAATCATTCTAAATATGTGTGGCTCATTTGCTAGACTATATACACTACAAGAAAAACAACCTCTAGAGAAGGGAATTCTTGTCCTTAAAAGTCCAATTCTGATAGCAAATGATCTCTTAGGACGGAAAAATATTGGTCGCGACTTGTCCTTAAAACGTCCTTCGCTAAAGGTCTATTGCGACGAGGTACTCTAACTGGTCGTTAAATGTCATTAGAGACGGTAACATATCTGGTCTCCAAAACACTTTTAGAGACTGTATAGCTCGTCCCTAATAGATGATTTTCATATTTAAAAAGTAGTTATTTTCTGGTCACAAAATATTTTTTGCGATGAGTAGCTACTTTGTCCTAAATCAATCTATAACGACGAGCATCTAACTTATCCTATATTAATCATTAGAGAGGAGCAACTTCCTCCTCCTAAATTAATCTTTAGAGACGAGCAACTAACTCATCCTTGATTAACCTTTAAAGAAGAGCAACTAACTCGTCCTAGATTGCTACTGAAATCTTAAAATTTATATATTTCATTGCTACTGAAAATATAGAAGGATGATAAATATAATTTGAATATTATCTAAACAGAAAAAACTGTAGACACGTGATTTCGTCCTCTTAAAGTTCACTTTTATTCACTTTTACCCATTTTATGTTATCCTACCGTGTACCCTCACCCGTATGATAATCCCTCCACAAATGACAAAAAATAACAATCCCCTAACTAATTTTGTCTTACTAGCAACCTACCCAAACAAAAATAGACACCTAACCCTTATCCCTCCAATTAAAAACAACACCTACCTACCCTATCCTAACACACTCTACCCCACCTCACCACTACCCTACCATACCCCCTCACATTCTATATACATCTGACCACTACAATAGAAAAGAAAAAGAACCACTCTCAATACAGACACCATTCACAAAATTCCATCTCCTTCACTCATTCTCGGAGCACACAAGTGGGAATCCACTGGAAGGGGAATTCTCACACGACACACACAGATTATCACAACAACAGATCTCACCATTATTCTCTTTAATATAAAAATACACACACAAGATTCATCACTCATCTCACAAATCCAAGCACAGATTCACGCACACACATACTATCGGATAAACACATATAGCACCGAAAAAGGGACAAGAAAGCAGACCATTGAAGTACACACAATCACACATGGGAGAGGAGAAAACAAGAAAATATTGACGGGGAGAGAGAAAGTTGAATAAAAATCAGTGATCCATCGCATCAGGACTATCACCGGAGCTCCGAATAGGCCGTTACGACCCACCGAACTACTTTGGTCGAGCCATCGTCGGAAAACAGCGACTGACGAACCCCTTTCCTCAGCCCAAGTCCAATTTTCAATCAAAATCGACCTTATCGGGCCAACTCCGGCAACCAACGGTGAAACCCCACCGAAAAACCAACTTTAAATACATAACATGCTGATTTTACCAATTCGAAGTTTGGTAATCAGATTTTGAAAAGTGTTTTAAAATAGTTGGGTTTCCTTTTGGGTTCGTTGTTGAATATGTCCAGTCGAAGTTTTCGACCGAGATTCTGGTCATAGTGGCAGCAGATTCAATCATTTTGTTTGGCTACGAAATTCTGAAATTTAAAGTTGAATTATTGCAATGGAAAGACACGTTTCAAAGTTGGTACTCTTGGATTATTGATTTGGTGAGTTCGTCATTGGGGTTCCACGTTGGAGGATTTCGGTCTCGGACTTCTTCATTATCTACGAGAACGTTCTATTGAGGTCCATTTCTTTAACCCGTTCTCTTCTTCATTTTGATTGGTCGCATTGGCTATGAATATGTGTGGTGTTATTATATTTTTGTTGGATTTTGTTGATGTTGATCATGACGTTGGTGATTCGGCTATGTTGGTTTGAGGAATGAGTTTGATCATGTTTTAATGGGTTGATAAAAGGAAAATTGGGGTGGAATTACGATATTGATAAAATGATGAATTTGGGTTAATGATGGTTTTATTGTTACTTTTTATTCAACTTGGAATAAACATGAATAATGTTGGTGAACTCGATAGTGTCACGATTTTAGGTCGCTAATTGGATATGCAAATGGTAGGTTCGGGTAGGCAAATTTAGGCATGGTGGATTGATGACATGTTTGAAATATGTGTTGGAATGGTTTTTTGTCGCATTTAATTCAATTGTATAATTTGACCGGGGAATGCCCCGAAGTATCTGTATATATTTATTCACCGGGAAATGCCCCGAGGTATCATGTACCCGAAGGATGTTCGTGGTGAAGGCCCGAGGCGTCGGGTAGAGCATTAGTTTAGGATTAGTGTAGGTTTACTTTCAGTCCCTTTTTATTTCGGGTTGTAATAATTGGACTGGACTTTATATTTTGGATTGTCTTGTTTTGTTTGATTATTTTGCGTGCTTTTTGTGCGGTTTATACATTTCTTAGTGCCAAAAAAAATAGTCGATACACTCTACCAAGCGACCGTGGTTGAACTACGGGATCGAGAGGTGCTTAACACCTTCCCCTCGATCAACAGAATTCCTTAGCCGGAATCTCTGTTCGCAAACCAGTTTAAGAGTCAAATAGTTTTGAAAAGGATTTTCTATTGGTGACTTGGCACATCAGATCATGCCAAGTGGCGACTCTGAGTAAAAAAAAAAAACGTAAATAATCCTTTTTCGAAACAAATTGTAATTTCTTGTCACTTAAATAATAAAACCCTTTTGAACTTTAAACATAAATTCTTTGGAGTGCATAAAAAGGGGTGTGACAGCATCTGGCGACTCTGCTGGGGACGCTAGTGAGAATTCGAGCTTATTTTTGAGTCGTATCGGCTTTGTTTGGCATTACGAGTGTATAAGCATTGTTTGTGATTTTGTTTGTGTTATTGTTTTCACTTTTGTGCATTTTTCGTGCTCTTTGTTTATAGTATTTATCTTATGTGTTACCGCTTTATATCTGTCATCATGTGTCCACCCCCCGGCCTTCTTTCTGCAATAAGTCCGTAGTACACGTGTTGTATGCGACCTCTAGTTGAGTCACCCTTATTCTAGGGGGGGAGCCGTCGGTGTTATGGAGTAGGTGGAAAGCAAAACAGCCACTATCGATCATACGCTCCCCCGAACAGCCTTGTTAGTAAACCACAATGTAGGTCAGCCTTTAGGTCATGCTTATGTGCATCATACGGAGACCTAGCAGGACCCACATGACCCTTTGTAGGAGACTCCCCTCTAAAGCATCCCTACGTAACTGTTGCATTTTTAAGGGTAACATGGTCATTTGACGGACTGATTTTTGAAAAAGAAAAAAAAATTGTTAGGAGTAAGGTGCGTGGGCAAAAATGAAAAGGAAATAAAAATAGAAAAAAAGTGAGTCGAAAAGCATGAAAAAAAAAAGGAATGTCGTAGTTTATTTTAGAATTCTTTATGGCTTTTGTTCTTCACGATCTAAAAACTCAAAAAGATTTTTTTACATTTTACATTTGTCTTCTCAAAGTACCGTAAATTCAAAAAAAAAAAGAGTTTTGTTTGCCTTTTCTACTTATTTGTCAAAAACAAAAATATCAAAAAGATTTTTCTTTATAATTGGTGGTGTCAGTGTCTAGCTGAAAATTCAAAAGTGTTTTTTTCGTTTGTTTTTGGTAGTGCCTCTTAAGTTAGGATCAATTTATTAGTTAATCGTTAATTGTCCAATCTGGATGAACTACGCATACCTGATTCCTTTCCCTTGGGTTGGGATACATAGGCAACCCTCGGTGGGTCCGGTATTCTTTGTGTTGGCCTTTGTCTTAGTATTAGCCTAGGTCTCTCGCCCCGTAATCTAGAGTTGCTTGCCAAAGTAGACTGGATGTGGTTTGTCCCATCGACATATGTTTTCGTCAAAAATCCCAAGGGTTGGGAATCTTCTACTCTTGTCGAATTTTTGAGATAACGTCTTGTGTGTTATTATAGAGTTCTGATGGTTGTCAAGGTGCCCAAAAAGTTAATCAAATGGTGGGAGATGTTTAACTATGTTGATCAGCAGAAACTGATTAAAATATTAGGTGATCTTACAGAACTTCTGCATGTTACCCCTCGTCCAGATTTAATAGAGACTTTTTTGACCTTTTGGGATCCAAGTAGTTTGGTGTTCAGGTTTGGGGAATGTGAAATGACTCCTACTTTGTCAGAAATATCCGGTTTGTTGCATTTTCCCTATATCGAGAAGGATATGATCCGAGCACGAAATCATACTGGCGTGAAATTTTTGCAGTCTTGTGGTTTAAAAAGTAAGGGTATCCGTTTAGGTTGTTTAAGTGATTCATGGGTTTCCTTAGATTTTTTGTTCGCTAGATTTGGAGCCTTGGAAGGTTTTGATTGCTTTTGGGATGAATTTCATGTGACTAAGGAGAAGTGGGAGAGAAAGTGTCTTGAAGTCTTCACCCTCGCTTTGTTAGGTACTTTAGTGTTTCCATTAGAAGAAAGACGTATTAATACCCGTTTGCAATCTGTGGTGATGGACCTATTTCATAAGGATCAAAACGACAAGGGCATTAACCAAAAGGGCAGGTTCACTCTCATACCCATGATCTTAACAGAAATATATAAGGCTTTAACCGAAGTGAAGGGGGGAAGGAGATTTTTTGAGGGCAGTAACCTGATATTGCAGTTATGGATGATGGAGCATTTGCATGCGCCTTCTTTAGTTAGAACAGATGAGTTAGATCATTGAATTCCCAATCGAGTGAAAGCCATGGACTCCAGGTTGCGTTTGGATAAATCCTCGTTACCCGTGGGAGTCGAAGCTTGGATTGAATTTCTGGAGTCGAGAACTAGGGATAACATTTTATGGACTTATTTGTGGCTTCGACCAAAGATAGTGTTATTGGGTTGTCAAACGCAGCTTCCTTTAGTTATGTTAGGGCTCAATTGCACTAGACCATACAGTCCTTCTAGGGTAATGCGCCAATTGGGTAGGCTACAGGACGTACCACCAGCAGTGGATCTTCTGAAGGATATTGAGTACTTCAAGGACCAAGCCTTAGGTGAGAGCAAGTACGAACAGTTTTGGAAGCATGCAACAAAGTTAGGTGTGGACACACTCAAAGAAAGTTTGGATAATTCGGGGTACACTCAGGGATATGGGGTCTGGCTTCAATCTATCCCTCGGGGTATCAGTCAACCCTTACCAGCACAACTTAGAGGGAGAATACAGGAAGAATCCATAGTAGACGACCATCAGGATGAAAGTGTAGGGTCCAAAGTGGAAACACTGAGAGTTCAGTTAGCAGATTTGTTCAAGACGGTAGAAAGGTGTCAGAATAATCTTTCCAAGTGCACTCCTCATGAGGCAGGAGTACGGGCCCGAAGCTTATTCCCCAATATCAGGGTGTCTTTACAGGATATGCTACAAAGTTTAAATGGGAGAAAAAGAACTTCAGAGGTAGGTCCATCTCAGTTAGGGTCATCACGCAGAGCACCAGTCTAAAAGAGCATTTTTTTATCTTTATTCAGTTTGAGTCTTTTATGTGTCTATCATTGTAGGGTGGTGTTTGCTTTAAGTCGAAGTCAAGTTGTTTTCGGTATTAGGGTCTTTATTAGTAATTTCACCTATGTCGTCTTAGGGGGTCTAGAATGTTGTTTCGTATTTGTTGTTTAGTTTTAAAGTGGTCCCAAACTTTTTGTACGTTTTTGTTGTTTTCTTTCTTCAAATGTTATGATGATATGTCTTTCCTTTGTTTGTTTATTTTCATTTTCGCAAAAAAAGTGGGTAATGTTTATGCACATGCTGCCCGAACTACGCTAGATCTGATTCATGTACAACATGATACGTAGGCAACCTACTTTTGGGTTCGATCTAATCATTTTGTTTCGTTGTTTTTCATTATTTTTCCTCTTTTAAAGAAGAACAAAAGCCATAAAGAATGATAAAATAAAGGTAGATAACGAGAGAAAAGAAAAGAGAAGAGATGGATACGAAAAAAAAAGAAAAAAATGTAATAATATAATAATAATAATAATAAGTGTAGATTAAAAAAATAAGTGTTGATTAAAATCAGGATGATGTTAAAATGACCTCGCTACCCTCAAAAGGTGGTAGAAATGAACATGAATTTAGGGCAATTTTACCAATGTGATTCCCATGCTGGTTGTGTGCCCTAATCCTAAAGGATGTCGTCTTTGATGAGCATGTTCTTTCAGATAACAGTGGTAGGTTTGCAGCACTTTGGCTAGTCACCCATACTTCACTAAATCCAAAGCAAAGCTTGCCATGGCTAGCAGGGAGATTGAAAATTCGCTCATTGACCCGGATCAGGATCACAAAGATGAAAGTACTGAACACAATGATGAGGTAGTAAGGCTCAGGCAACAATTGATAGATTTACACCGGGCATGGGCCAGCGGAATGCCTCCTCCTCCGCTCCCTGAAGGACTTGGGAATATCTCTAACTGCCCACCGCTATCTCAGTCATAATTCTCTGCTCCTACTGAGTCACCTGAGCACGCGCCAGGATTCACTCCGCGACATTATTATCCTGGCAGTTCTGGTGTGCCCTTGGCAGCTCCCCAATCAAGGCCAGCTGCTCAGCCAGCACCACCGATCACACTGGTATTCATGGCTCCGCCACCATATGAAACTCCCATATATGCTGTGCGTCGCACAATGAGGCTTCCTAGGTCTGCCAGTGAGTCAATACTGAAGGTTTCAGATAGTCAGTATTATGCCCCGGAGCCTACTTTGCAAATGAATGAACCGTATGGGTACACTCAGCCGCCTGCATTTTCATTTGATACGGAGAAACATGTCGCAATGGAGGAACAAGATATCATAGCCCAGAAATTGAAAAGTTTAGAACAGGCTATGAGGAATTTACAAGGAATCGAAGATTATAGGAGTGTTTCCTATAAAGATCTTTGCATGTTCCCAGACATCAACCTTCCCCTCGATTTTAAGATGCCTAAGTTCGAGAAGTATACATGACATGGTGATCCCGTTGCACACTTGAGACGTTATTGCAACCAGTTGAGGGCTGCAGGAGGAAAGGAAGAACTGCTCATGGCCTTCTTTGGCTAGAGTCTTTCTGTCTGGCCTCAGAATGGTTTATCGATCGAGATATCAATAAATGGAATAGCTGGGATGATTTGACTTTTGAATTTGTTCAACATTTTTAGTAAAACATCGACCTGATTTCGGACGAAAAATCCTTGGTCAACATGAAGAAAAAGAGCACTGAAGGTTTTAGGGAATACGTGATAAGGTGGCGTGAACAGGCCGCCAGGGTAAAGCCTCTAATGAAAGAAAGTAAGGTCGTAGAAGTTTTCATTCAAGTGCAGGATGAGACTTATTTTCAACATTTACTTCCGGCAATGGGAAAGTCTTTTTTGGAAGTCCTCAAAATAGGGGAGATGATAGAGGACGGAATTAAGATCGGCCGAATAGTGAGTTTTGCCGCATTAAAATTCACCACACAAGCAATTCAAGGTAGATCTGGCCCATTTGGAGGTAAAAACAAGAAAGAGGATGTGGCGACTATCGTAGCTGGAACCCATTCCTATCCCAAAAGATCACCTCGCCCCTATCCCCAATCCCAAGCCCAAGTTTACGCCCAAGCTCCATATATTCTTCCTCACCATTACTACCCTCCACAAAACCCTTTATATTCTATTCCACCACCCCCGTACCCAGTATATAGCGCACAGCCATATGCGCAAACCCCTTCTTACCCGCAGTGGCGTGCGCAAGCTCCACAAAATCGGCCATTCGCTCCTCTAAATTACCAAAACCCCTTCAGACCTAGTTTTCAGCCTAGGCCCGAGTATAAGAAAGAGAAGGCGGTCAAAAATCAATTCATACCTCTTGGGGAGTCATATGCTAGCTTGTTCGATAGGTTGAGAAAGTTGAAGGTTTTAAGCCCAATTCGAGGAAGGCTTTCAAATCCACCACCGAGGAATCTTGGTTATTCTTTAAGGTGTGCGTACTGTTCTGATATGCCAGGCCATGATATCGAGAAATGCTAGCATTTAAAGAGAGCTGTCCAAGATTTAATTGACACAAATCAGATGTTGGTCCAGGCCTCGGAGGGTCCAAACATTAACCAGAATCTGCTGCCAACCTATGCTGAAGCCAATATGTTAGAATTGATATATGACGGGAAAGAGTCTTTGAGGGGTTATAAGCCTATTGTTAAGATAGAGACCATTGAGGAGAAATTGGTGAATGTAGCGGAGTCTTGGAAAGCAATGTCATTGAGCCAGGAAGGAATAAGAGAAGATAAAGCCCAAGAAAGCACAAAGAAACCCTTGATCACAGTACAGGGCGCCAGAAGACATGTTGATTTAAGTCAGGATAAACCTAAGTTGACAGTGGTGGGAGCTTTGAGTCAGCCCATCTTGACAGTGAAAGGAGCACTGGCAGCGCCTATTGTCCTCAAACCGGTGACCCAACCTCTGATAGTTGATACGAAAAAGGGTTCCCTGGAATTATGGGTGGACTTTAATGACCTATCACGGGAAAGAAGTTGTTGAAGATGTAGATGAGGTAGGGGGTTTGACTAGGTCAGGAAGATGCTTCGTGCCTAAAAGCTTAAGAAAGTCCAAGCCAATGGTGAATGGACCGTCATCTATCAAAAAGCCTATCACTGAAGAAGAAGCCGAATTTTTTTTGAAAAAGATGAAATTGCCAGAGTATTCAATATTAGACCAGTTGAAGAAAACCCCTGCTCAAATTTCTCTTTTATCTTGGCTGTTGCACTCCAAGGAGCATCGTGATATTTTACTGAAGGTATTAAATGAAGCATATGTTCCAAGGGAGATTACAATCAACCAACTTGAGAAAATGGTTGGAAAAATCTTTGAGGTCAATCGGATCATCTTTTCTGACCATGAATTGCCTGTTGAAGGTACAGGGCATAACCGGGGCCTTTAGATTACAGTGAAGTATGAAGATTTCTACGTCACTCATGTTATGATTGATGGAGGTTCAGGTGTAAATATTTGCCCTATTTCTACTTTGCAAAATTTGAATATTGGTGTTGACAGGATCAGGCCCAACAATGTATGTGTTAGGGCTATCGATGGTGCAAAATCAAATTCCATTGGCGAAATAGAACTAATGTTGACCATAGGGCCTGTTGAGTTCGCCATAGAGTTTCACGTATTGAATGTAGACTCCTCTTACAATCTGTTGTTGGGAAGGCCGTGGATCCACAAGGCCAAGGCGGTTGCATCTACACTACACCAAATGATTAAGTTTGAGCATGACAGGTAAGAAGTAGTTATTCATGGTGAAGGAGATTTGTCAGCCTACGAAGATTCTCCCTTGTCTCTTATTGAAGCAAATAATATAGAGGAGACATTCATCTATCAAATTTTTGATACAGTGCCAGTGAATCGTATCCTTGAATGACAGGCTATACCGGGACCATAATTGTCTTCTGCTTCTATCATGATGGTGAGTGAACTTTGGAAATAGGGATTTGACCTAGGAAAGGGTTTGGGAGCGTCTCTGCATGGTATAGTTCATCCCATATGTCCGAGTGAGAACGTGGGCACGTTTGGTCTGGGATTTGAGCCTACAGCTGAAGATCTGAAGAAAGCCAAGGGAAGGAAAAAGGAAACATGGTCACTCCCTCGCCCAATGCCACTACTCAGTGAATCATTTGTTAAGAATAGTGTCACGAAGCATGTGGAATTTGAAGTTGAATTGGTTGATGACTGTCAGAACCTTTTTATTGAAGTTGATATGGTCGAAGCAGAAGAAGGTACCAGTATGGCAGACGTGCAATTCATAGGTCCAGCTGTTCGGCTCAATAATTGAAAATTCACTCCTCTCGCCGTCAGGAGGTAGTTTTGGTAGTTTATTTTATTTTTCTTTCTGTTTATCCGAGTTATTTCAGGGTTGTAAGTCAGATTTTAGTTTGTTTGTGTTATGTTGGCATCTATGTTTAAACCCTTCTATCTTTTATTTAATGAAATGCAATGTCCCTTTAGTTTCGTGTCTAATATATTTTTTTTACATAATTCTCTTTATACTGATTATAATGACATGACATATATGCGGAATTTTCAGCCTGACCTTAAAATTCAAACTAATCAAGATGTAATGAAGCAGGATGGGGAATATGATGAAGAAGAAGCACTAGAAGAAATAAGCAAAGAGTTGGAACAGTTTGAAGACAAACCGAATCCTAATTTGAATGAGACTGAGCCTATAAATCTAGGGGATCAAGAAGATGTTAGGGAAACTAAAATCAGTGTACATGTTTTGCCACAGTTAAAAGATGGAATGATTCAAGCATTAATTGATTATAAGGATGTTCTTGCATGGTCTTATGATGATATGCCTGGTTTAAACACTGAATTAGTGGCTCACAAATTGCCAACTGATCCCGCATTCCCTCCTGTCAAACAGAAGTTGAGGAAGTTTAAAATGGAGGTAAGTATTAAAATTAAAGAGGAAATCATGAAACAACTTGAAGCCAAAGTAATTTGAGTAGCTCGCTATCCCATGTGGTTATCCAATGTTGTTCCCGTACCAAAGAAAGATGGCAAAATTTGAGTGTGTGATGATTACCATGATTTGAACAGAGCAAGTCCGAAAGATAATTTTCCACTACCCAACATCCACATTTTATTAGACAACTGTGCTAAACACGAGGTTGCCTCTTTGTGGATTGCTATGCTGGATATCACCAGATCATTATGGATGATGAAGACGTGGAGAAGACATCTTTTATCATACCATGAGGAACTTATTGTTATCGAGTGATGCTGTTCGATTTGAAGAATGCTGGAGCAACGTACATGAGAGCCATGGCCACTATGTTTCATGATATGATGCATAAGGAGATTGAGGTCTACGTGGATGATATGATTATTAAGTCAAAAAGTCAGGACAACCATGTTAAGGATTTAAGAAAGTTCTTTGAAAGGCTTCGCAGGTATAATCTCAAACTCAACCCGGCAAAATATGTATTTGGAGTTCCGTCTAGAAAGCTATTGGGGTTTGTAGTCAGCCGTCGGGGAATTGAATTGGATCCCTCAAAGATCAAAGCCATTCAGGATTTGCCCCCGCCCAAGAATAGAACGGAGGTGATGAGTTTGCTTGGTAGACTGAACTACATTAGCAGGTTTATTGCTCAACTCACAACCACTTGTGAGCCCATATTCAAGTTGCTGAAAAAGAGTGCTGCGGTAAAATGGACTGAAGAATGTCAAGAAGCGTTCGATCGAATCAAAAGATATTTGTCAAATTCGCCCGTGCTGGTACCCCCGGAGCCTGGTAGGCCTTTGATCTTATATTTATCAGTCCTGAACAATTCTTTCAGTTGTGTCCTGGGTCAACATGATGTCACAGGAAAAAAGGAGCAGGCTATTTATTATCTTAGCAAGAAGTTCACCGCATATGAGTCCAGGTATACTCTTCTTGAAAGGACGTGTTGTGCCTTAATTTGGGTAGCACAGAAGTTGAAGCATTATCTCACATCCTATACTACTTATCTCATCTCCCGCATGGATTCTTTGAAGTATATCTTTCAGAAGCCTATACCAACGGGTCGATTGGCAAAGTGGCAAATATTGCTTACCGAGTTTGACATTGTATATGTGACTCGAACCGCCATGAAAGCCCAAGCCTTGGCAGATCATCTTGCTGAGAATCCCATCGATGCAGAGTACGAGCCATTAAAGACATATTTTCCTGACGAAGAAGTGTTGTGTGTCGATGAAGTCGTTGTAGATGCTGATCCTAGTTGAAGGTTATTTTTTGATGGAGCTGTCAATATGAAAGGAGTCGGAATAGGTGCAGTTCTTATCTCTGAATCGGGACAATATTTCTCGGTAACAACACAACTTCAATTCTACTGTACTAACAATATGGCAGAGTATGAAGCCTGCATTCTTGGTTTGAGGTTAGTGGTTGATATGAGAGTCCAAGAATTATTGGTGTTGGGAGATTCAGATTTGATCATCCATCAAATTCAAGGCGATTAGGAGACGCGAGATTTGAAGCTCATCCTGTATCGACAATGCTTGCAGGAGCTATGTCAACGGTTTGTGTTAGTAAAATTTAGGCATATTCTAAGGATTTGTAATGAAATTGCTGATGCTTTAGCCACTCTATCTTCAATGCTCCAACATCCTAACAAAGCCTACATCGATCCAGTGCATATACAGAGTCGTGATCAGTATGCTTACTGTAATGCGGTTGAAGAAGAGCTCGATGAGAACCATGGTTCGTGGATATCAAGTGGTACATTCAGTCAGGAGAATACCCAGCATATGCCACCAACGATCAAAAGAGGACTATTAGGCGTTTGGCTAGTGGATTTTTCTTAAGTGGGGGAATCTTGTATAAGAGGACCCCTGATCTGGGACTTTTAAGATGTGTAGATGTAAGAGAAGCCTCGACAATCATGGTTGAAATACACTCTGGAGTATGCGGGTCACACATGAACGGTCATGTCTTGTCAAAGAAGATTCTTCGAGCAGGTTATTACTGGCTTACTATGGAAAGGGATTCTATTCAATTTGTTCGAAAGTGTCATCAATGTCAGGTACACGGTGATCTGATACGTTCTCCTCCTGTTGAGTTGCATGCAATGGCCTCTCCATGGCCGTTCGTGGCTTGGGGAATGAATGTGATTGGACCGATCGAGCCGAAGGCATCAAATGGACATAGATTCATTTTGGTAGCCATTGACTACTTCACAAAGTGGTAGAAGCAGTAACTTTCAAGTCAGTGACAAAGAAGGCTGTGGTGGAATTCGTTCATGCCAATATCATTTGTAGGTTTGGAATTCCTAAGATGATCATTACAGACAATGCTGCCAATCTCAATAGTCATTTGATGCAAGAAGTATGTCAACAATTTAAGATCGCACATCGAAATTCTACTCCATATCGCCCAAAGGCCAATGGTGCTATAGAAGCCGCCAATAAGAATATAAAAAAAATACTGCAAAAAATAGTACAAGGGTCTAGACAGTTGCATGAAAAGTTGCCATTTGCATTGCTAGGTTATCGCACCACTGTTCGCACTTCAATAGGGGAAACTCCATATTTATTAGTGTATGGGACAGAAGCAGTCATCCCTGCAGAAGTTGAAATTCCCTCTCTTCGAGTCATTGTAGAAGTAGAGATTGATGATAACGAATGGGTAAAAACCTGACTGGAACATTTGAGTTTGATTGAGAAAAAAAGGCTAACGTCTGTGTGTCATGGCCAGTTGTATCAGAGGAGGATGGCTCGAGCGTATAACAAAAAGGTCCATCCCAGGAATTTTGAAGTTGGTCAGTTGGTATTGAGAAGTATCCTTCCTCACCAGGTTGAAGCGAAAGGCAAGCTCTCCCCTAACTGGAAAGGTCTTTTCGTTGTGAAGAAAGTGTTGCCCAATGGAGCCTTATATTTGACAAATGTTGAGGGCAAAATGATAGAAATGGCTATCAATGCTAATGCGGTCAAAAGATACTATGTATGATATTTGATCCTTTGTTGATTTTATTGCATGTCTAGTACTTGCATTTTTAAAGACTGATATGATGAAGACATTTTATTCTTCTGTCCAAACATTGTGTCAAACCTTGTTTACCAGTTTGAGCTTTATTTTATTTTATTTTTCTTTCATATCCCTCTTTTGGAATCAAAATAGAGTCAAGGATAAATGTCGAGGAAATGAGAATAAAAAAAGAAAAAAAATAATAAAAAAAATAAAAAAATAAAAAAAAAATCAAAATCAAATCAAAACAAAGAACAAGTTGATGAAACTATGTGCGACTTGATTCTCCTCTCTCGGGAGTGAGATACGTAGGCTGCCCTATTTCGGGCTCGGTCCAACCAAATAAAGACTTAAGAGTCACCCAGTCAACAAAAACTGGGGCATGAGTTAACATGTTGTTTGAGTTGATTCCAAAAGTTGTAAGTCCCATCCCTACTTCAAGTATCGTTTGAGCCCCTTACCATATCTTCTAACCTTAACCAAAAGCCAAGTTACAACCAAAGAAAGTCCTTCAGATCAATTTTTGATAATGTTAAGGCTAAGCATGCAATGGATATGATGATACATTGTGAAGTACCACTTGTCTCCCTCAGCATAAGAAATCAGGAAAGAAATACAAAAATGAGAGAGTCTTATTAGTGAAAATCCCTGTGGGCATCATAAGGCGATGGTGAGTTGAGAGAAAATGAAAATGAGAGAGTCTTATTGGTGAA
>NW_025842695.1:36631-47326 GCF_002878395.1 Capsicum annuum | reverse complement strand
GTGAGTTGAGAGAAAATGAAAATGAGAGAGTCTTATTGGTGAAAACCTTTGCAGGCACCATAAGGCGATGGTGAGTGGAGAGAAATAAAAATGAGAGAGTCTTATTGGTGAAAACCCTCACAGGCACCGTAAGGCGATGAAGAGTTCAAGAGAAAAGTGAAAAGTGAGAAGAAAGAGATTGTTGGCGAAAGTCTTTTAACATGTCGTCAATCGAATGTGATGTATGAGTCCAATGGATTTGAAGAAGCGGCTCAGCGGCAAAAGGTACGAACTCAAGAACAAATGGGGAGTTTGGATAGGAAGATCAGGCAGCTCAATCCAAAATGCATATCATACTCATTGGAGTTAGTTGTCGTATTCAGATAAGTTTTCTTTTTGAATATGGGACATTGCTCTTTTCTTTCATTTACATATTCATGCTTTTTGTCTTTTCTTATGTCATTTATCAAAATAAAAGTCACCATCATTTCTTTACATTTTTAGTCAAGTCTGTGTCAACACAAGCAAGAAAGGATTTCAAAATTTACTACCAGTCTTTCCAATTATACGAGGAAAGCCAAGGAACAGCACAGGAAGGAAATATGATCATAATTCAACACCAAGCAAAGGAAGTCTATCAATCGACAGACTTTTGGATTCGTGGAAGCATTCAGATTTGGCAAAAGGGTGCACCTCAGAGGCATGGTAAAATGGAAGCCTATTGTTTGAGTCAGAACTCACTTCCCTCAATCTGGATCCGGGTCGATGGTGCGGCAAGACAGGGCAGGTGTTAGCAATTTAAAACAAAGATGAAAGGAGTGAGTGCTGGGGCAGATACCTGAGAAGCCAAGATCTGCAAGCCACCACTAAGTTTTTAACTGACAAATTTTTTTTGTTGAAACAGGGTCAAATTCGCTTCACTTAATTCAGCTACCATTGGAAATGCACAGTCGTGAGATTTTTACTTTCTGTTCAGGACCCTCCTGAAAAATGGGATCTTACTTTTGTTCAGGATCCTCCTGAAAAATGGGATTTTTACTTTATGTTCAGGACCCTCCTGAAAAATGAGATTTTACTTGCTGTTCAGGACCCTCCTGAAAAATGGGATTTTACTTTCTGTTCAGGACCCTCCTGAAAAATGGGATTTTACTTTCTGTTTAGGACCCTCCTGGAAAATGGGACAACGCTTTCAAAAAATAAAATACTACTTTACTATAATTTTTGGGATAATTTTCATTCTAGTTTTAATTTTGGGTTTCAGGAGCCCGCCTGAAGAACGGGGTGATGAAATAGCAAGTCAGAGGCCCGCCTGGAGAACAGAGTGAAGAAATGAAAATTCAAGCAACAAAGTGATGAAATAGCAATTAGGAGCCCGCCTGGAGAATAGGGTAAAGAAATGAAAAGTAATGCAACAAAGCGAAGTAATTGAAAGCCAAGCAACAAGTTGAAAAAAATCGCAAGTCAGGAGTCCGCCTGAAGAATAGGGTGATGAAAGTCGAGTCATGAGCAACAAGAAGTTGTATAAATAGGATTTTGTAATTTCATTTATGTTTTACCTTGTTAAATTTTCATTTTTGATGTAATGACAGAGCCGCGGATCAGAACCTCGTGGAACCTCACTCGACTCTCCAACTCGGTATAGTCCATCTCCTTCCAATCCTTGGAGATACTTGTCACTTGATCCCCTCATAACTAGGGTGGGCAGGATGTCCTAAGTCAAGACCTGGTTTTCCTCCTTCCTCTTGCTCCGTGCTTTTAAATAAAGGTCAGGACAAAATTCCCCCTCATTGTCTACTGCTTTGTATTAAAACACCATGTGTTTACATCCAAAGGGGGCATGATGTAGACACGTGATTTCGTCCTCTTAAAGTTCACTTTTATTCACTTTTACCCATTTTATGTTATCCTACCGTGTACCCTCACCCATATGATAATCCCTCCACAAAATGACAAAAAATAACAATCCCCTAACTAATTTTGTCTTACTAGCAACCTACCCAAACAAAAATAGACACCTAACCCTTATCCCTCCAATTAAAAACAACACCTACCTACCCTATCCTAACAAACTCTACCCCACCTCACCACTACCCTACCATACCCCCTCACATTCTATATACATCTGACCACTACAATAGAAAAGAAAAAAAACCACTCTCAATACAGACACCATTCACAAAACTCCATCTCCTTCACTCATTCTCAGAGCACACAAGTGGGAATCCACTGGAAGGGGAATTCTCACAAGACACACACAGATTATCACAACAACAGACCTCACCATTATTCTCTTCAACACAAAAATACACATACAAGATTCATCACTCATCTCACAAATCCAAGCACAGATTCACGCACACACATACTATCAGATAAACACACATACACCATCGAAAAAGGGACAAGAAAGCAGACCACCGAAGTACACACAATCACACACGGGAGAGAAGAAAACAAGAAAAGATTGACGGGGAGAGAGAAAGTTGAATAAAAATCAGTGATCCATCACGTCAGGACTATCACTGGAGCTCCGAATAGGCCATTACGACCCATCGGACTGCTTTGGTCAAGCCATCGCCGAAAAACAGCAACCGACGAACCCGTTTCCTCACCCTAAGTCCGGTTTTCAACCAAAATCGACCCTATCGGGCCAACTCCGGCAACCAACGGTGAAACCCCACCGAAAAACCAACTTTAAATACATAACATGCTGATTTTACCGATTCGAAGTTTGGTACACAGATTTGAAAAGTGTTTTAAAATAGTTGGGTTTCCCTCTGGGTCCGTTGTTGAATATGTCCAGTCGAAGTTTTCGACTGAGATTTTGGTCATAGTGGCAGCAGATTCAATCATTTTGTTTGGCTACGAAATTCTAAAATTTAAAATTGAATTATTGCAATGCAAAGACACGTTTCAAAGTTGGTACTCTTGGATTATTGATTTGGTGAGTTCGTCGTTGGGGTTCCACGTTGGAGGATTTTGGTCTCGAACTTCTTCATTATCTACGAGAACGTTCTATTGAGGTCCATTTCTTTAACCCTTTCTCTTCTTCATTTTGATTGGTCGCATTGGCTATGAATATGTGTGGTGTTATTATATTTTTGTTGGATTTTGTTGATGTTGATCATGACGTTGGTGATTCGGCTATGTTGGTTTGAGGAATGAGTTTGATCATGTTTTAATGGGTTGATAAAAGGAAAATTGGGGTGGAATTACGATATTGATAAAATGATGAATTTGGGTTAATGATGGTTTTATTGTTACTTTTTATTCAACTTGGAATAAACATGAATAATGTTGGTGAACTCGATAGTGTCACGATTTTAGGTCGCTAATTGGATATGCAAATGGTAGGTTCGAGTAGGCAAATTTAGGCATGGTGGATTGATGACATGTTTGAAATATGTGTTGGAATGGTTTTTTGTCGCATTTAATTCAATTGTATAATTTGACCGGGGAATGCCCCGAAGTATCTGTATATATTTATTCACCGGGGAATATCCCGAGGTATCATGTACCCGAAGGATGTTCGTGGTGAAGGCCCGAGGCGTCGGGTAGAGCATTAGTTTAGGATTTCAGTCCCTTTTTATTTCGGGTTGTAATAATTGGACTGGACTTTACATTTTGGATTGTCTTGTTTTGTTTGATTATTTTGCGTGCTTTTTGTGCGGTTTATACATTTCTTAGTGCCAAAAAAAATAGTCGATACACTCTACCAAGCGACCGTGGTTGAACCACGGGATCGAGAGGTGCTTAACACCTTCCCCTCGATCAACAGAATTTCTTAGCCGGAATCTTTGTTCGCAAACCAGTTTAAGAGTCAAATGGTTTTGAAAAGGATTTTCTAATGGTGACTTGGCACATAAGATCATGCCAAGTGGCGACTCTGAATAAAAAAAAAACCATAAATAATCCTTTTCCGAAATAAATTTTTATTTCTTGTCACTTAAATAATAAAACCCTTTCGAACTTTAAACATAAATTCTTTGGAGTGCGTAAAAAGGGGTGTGATAAAAACTAAATCAATTAAACATCCCTAACTAGAATATGATGTCAATAGTTTCAATATTCGCTAAAAAAAAAATTACCCAATTAACATCCTGAGCTATATGATGTCAATAGTTTCAATATTTGCTAACTAAAAATACTTAACCAATTAATAACATCCCGAGCTAGAATTTGATGTCAAGTTTACATAATGTTCTTAGCAAAATAATAATGAGCTTTTGCATTCTCTGAGCTTGCATCTTCACTTGTAACTTCAATCTTCAGAAATCTGTAAAAATAAAATTTTTGAAAAGATAATTAATAACTATTGATATATAATTTAATATAAGTAAGAAGTAGAGAATTGGAACACAGTATAGCAATGAATAACTGACTTAGCCAATGGATAAAACAAGTATAGAGAAGTATCATAAAAGCTGATCCTGATGTCCCTTTGGTGCCGAAATAAGTAGCAAAATGCATTTCTAGATGGTGCATCAGCAGAGGTGCATACAGTTGAGTGAAAAGAATTTTTCTAAGGTCTCTCTTCTCTTCTATCTATAAAGTACCCTACACCTTGTGTATTGATTTTGTATTAGAGGGGACGTGTAACACAAATTGTTGCACATATACTCCTACTATATCTTTAGAAAAAGTTTTGTTTTAACATCAGACAGAAAATGGAAGTAAACTATTTTGGTGATCTGAAGGAAGCCCTGCCACTTCCAAGAAGAGAAAAGGATGTAGGAGAGATGGAAAAGTGGGGTGAGGAGAGAGGAAGAGACAAAAAACGTACAGTAGAGATCATCGAGTACCTTGTATCAGTTATTAGTTAACCATGTCCTCTAGTCCAATTAATCCCAAATAGAACCATAGCGGCAGACTCACAGGTGTATAGAACAAAAGATTCACGTGATTAAGTTACACGTAACTCCAAGTTATATTGATCTTCATGGATTCCTTTGATTAGTAACTGTTCTTTTTGTTTCTCACATACATGACTGGAAAGGAAATGGAAGACATGTAGGACTGCAGCCCTAGGCAATTGAGTTATTGAAAAATAAAAGGCTGGGAATAGGAGAGTAGTCAGTTCTAAGTAAGTATGAAAATTAGCATATCTAGACTAATGGATTTTTTAATTTCCACCTTTCCTTTTAGTTCCTCCATCATCGGCAAACTCTCATCTCCACTAGCATATATTTAACCATACACAATCAAATTCACCGTCGGAATTATCCCACAACATTGTCACCACCAATCCACTATTAAACTACTATTATTACAGCTAGTATTACTAAACCTACATCTCCACCATAGAAAAATCATATCAAAGAAGTCTAGGGGAAAGACAACGATGAGAAGCCACAACAAAATACTGAAGACAACATGACAAAGAAAAATAATTGAAGAAGAGAAGCCACAACAATTTACTAAAGACAACATGAAAAAGCAAAATAATGAAAGTGAAGAAGCCATGACCCAATACCACAAACAACACGACAAATAAAACATAACAATAACTACAGTAATATAGTACAAAGAAGATAGAGAACACCATAATCATTCACTGATACTATCTTTTGATGGAGTTCCTCCTAATTAACTTAAGCTTTATTTATTTAGTTGCACTAGAATTAGTTAAAGCGTTCACCAAAAAAGAAGTGGCTAACGTTAAAAATAATAAAAAATATAAAAACTAAGTTATATTATTACTTGGTAAGCAAAATAAGCCAATGTGCCATTCAGTTGAAACAGGCGAGGTCGTATGAGGGATATGTGAATGTTGAGCAACACCTAATTTTTGCATTTTTCTTATTTTATCCATCTCATCTTCTAAGGTTGACAAATGATCATTCAAGGATTTGTTTCCTCAATCAAGGATTTACTGTCCTCTCGAGTTGAATGTAGAGCCAACAGTAATTTAGTCTTTTTACAGATTGCACAGGAACGTCAGTGACTTGAAGTCATCAGACCACTCCCCCTTACCACCCATAACTAAAATAAAGAAAAGGGAGGAATCTACCAACCCAACAACAACTACTACTACTACTACTACTATTACACCTGTCCCAAATCATGGTTGGCTATATAGATCCTCACTGACCATGTTTCTCAATTTATAATCTTCTCAAGCCAACATTATATGACCTAGAAATGGGAAGTACTTAAAATTCTCTAGATTATCTAATAGGGCTAAAAGACTCCTAGAAAGCATAGGACTTAAAGCAAGCATATTAACATGATAAAACATACTCCCAACTAATAGGATAAGCATATAATATTAGGTTTATCATCAAATACAAGATGCAAGTAGATTACCTGTGGAGAATTATCTACAATTGCAACTTTTGCTAGATCAACACCTAATACTATTAAATCCTTGGTATAACTCCAATCAGAGGATGCATGATTCACGATATGCGCACCTTGAAATAATATTTCCATCTGGATCCAGAATATCCAACAGTTGCTTTGCATATATGCTCTGACTAGCGGTAAAAATTACAACTTTAAACATCTCTACGAATCTCTCCAAAAATGTTCGGAGGTGAAACCTCTGATTCACATAGACAACGTGCTCTTTCATGCTGAAGAAATTCAAAATTATGAAGTCTGACTCATCACAGTGCTCCAGCTTAGAATGAACAAGTGTCTCTGAAGACATAAAATGAATACGCATGATATTAGACCATCTAGTTGGAACCATGTGTTATACACTGTAAAATATACGTGTACACAAGAATGTACCATGGTACACCTTTCTATAAAACATCTTTCTACTTTATGGAAATAATATTATTTCTGGTGCCATCATTCCTACTTTTAACTAGCCTTCAGGTATAGCAAAGATTGTTTTTAATCCAAGCTACACATTGCACATTTCTAATGTAACCATAAATTAAAGCAAAACTGTAATGAGAAGTAAAATTTGAGTACGCCAAGTAGAATCTTACCATCTAAGTCAAGTACTAGGGTGATCGATTTGTATCTTTGTGATTCTTTTGGCAAAATATTCGGCCTCTCTAACATGTTTGACAAATTTCTTATGAAACTATATAGGTCAAAGCATTCTGCTTGATCATTAGACTCTATATATGTAAAAGCATCAGATTGTTCAAATGATATATGATGGTGAATTTCCATGTATAAGTTAGAATCATCTAACTGAACGACAGTTTCTCCAGATGTTCTGCACTCTTGACTATAGCTAGCTACTGCAGTGTCTTCAAGAAAAGGAAAAAGCAAGCATTCCTCATCAACATTAGTAAAGATATTGGCTCTTCATACTTATAATCAGACAAGAATCTTTCAGTTAAACTGTCATCATAGATGTTTTCACCCTTTACGGCTAAGTAATAAATAATCATATCAGAGATGTAGAAGTCTGAAACATTGGATATCTGAAGTTCACATGAACTTCTACTGCTATCACTATCTTCAGTATCCAATTAGGGTATATAAAAATCATTGCTTGCTGTAAGCAACCAAAAAATTTTTTATGTAAGAATGATCTATTCTGAAAGAACTGAAAGAGAGAGAAAGGGTAAGAGTTGTGCTTCTCAGCTCTTATCATCTTGGCCCAAGGGGTTTTTGGTTGTTTGATAACATTCTTTTCAAGATTAGAGAGAAATAGAGAAAAATTTAAGAGTAGGTTGCTGGTTTGCCTAAGATATTTGTCAAGACAAAGAGAAAAAGAAATAAAATTTGATTATAAATTCCACAATCAACAGAAAAACGCAACAAAATTGGAGGTGTACCTCCATCACTTGATATATCAGAATTATTATGTGCACCAACAGGCTCCAAAGTAGGTGAAAAGATGATCTTTGAACTTGATTTGGAGGTTACTACTAAAGAATCCTGTATTGATTCCAAAACATGATGGGAGAGTACAAACAACAAAAATCAAATTGTCTAATTTTGGCATGCAGGCACAAGTATGGCATGAAAAACTAAAATGTAAAACTGTTAGGAGATGGGAGAACATATCCTAGTGTCTACCATTCCTATAATATATGATTTTTACATAAAGTAATAATAAGCGAGCTATATCATGTGAACTATGTATTTATTTCTAGCTAAACCTCATAAAACAAATCAAGTCAATTTTTGAGACGGAATACATGTCATGCTTTTCCTGACACTCGTGTCTCAACCCTTTCACATAATGTTATCTTCACACAGCCACTTAAGTAGAGATATAGAGAGGCTAGACAGCTTAAATGCAGACCTTTCTTTGGCTCCTTATTTGCTCTAAGAATTTCAATGTTAAGTTTTTGTGTCTCTATGATGTCTATGAAAGACATATTTATGACTATTCACCCGTGAAATTGAGACTGCATAAATTTATTATAGATCAAGCTAAAGATGTATGACAACAATATATGTATATTTGGAAGAATCATCCCCATAATATACCAAATAGTTGAAAGAAATGAATACACAAATTAAGATTACTATACACAAAACTTAAAACATCAGGTATGAATAGTTAACACTCCAGAATGTATTTACCATTTTATCAAGGATAGAAGAACCAGTAACAAGTGGTTGTTGCTTTTCAAGCAGTTCATCTATCAAATCATTAGCATGATCTCTATTTTTACCGACTTGGTTTGGATATACTTTATAGAAGATATGAACTACAAAAATTAATGTAACTGATTAATGAACCAGGATGAACAGTACGAAGAAATGTCAATGTCATATAAAGTAGAGACTTCCATTGTAAAACTTATGCGTTGGTAAGGAGAAAAACATCATTTTCACACCATCAAAATCACAAAATTCTTATTCTTAAGAGCCATACAATAGAGCCAACCTACTATCTTGAGTACTGTGAATCAGATCTGCAACTTCGACTACATTCTGCACACTCCTGATTTGAGAGAGAACTCTTGGTATGACACTTGACTTTGGACAAATGTCGAGATCACTTTTAGAAATGGATTTGGCTAGCTTTGTTTTTATTTTTAGTAATGTCATTTGATTCGTACTTTGAATATCTAGCACAATATTGATCTGAAAGCATCGGTAGGGATTCAAAACCCCTTCAGACAGATAGTAGCAGCCAGAAGAGACTGTTGTCAAAGAAGATCGAACAAACTTTAGAATTCATGGCCACTTCTGAAGGTTAGCATATAGAAAAGTATAATAAATAGCACGACGTTTTTACTCATCAACTCTATGTAGTGAAATAATCAACAAAAGTCATACGCAAATGAACTCTGCCAAACCAAAAATCAGAATCACTTTAATATAAAGGAACAGAGAAAACTCCCGCTATCATAACCCACATCTAAAACTCAACTATTGGCTGAAGCAAAAATAAAGCATATCTTTATAGATAATTTTTTACACTGAATAGTTCTACCCCGTCCATGCATGAAAACAACTTTTTTTAACCACGTTGCACCACAAAATTTTAACAAATGTTACAAGGGTGGTAAAATCACGCCTTTTGATCAGTTTCTATGTAAAGATGGATAATACGACCAATTTTGTTTGGCTTTTTTATTTTTTTCGGACAAACCCAACAAACTGGACCTGCCAATAAAAAATACCCAATTTCAAAAATAAAATAATCTTTTGCTTCTCATCTTGAAACCAACCGGCCTAAAGTAATTTCTGGAAAGCGCAATCGCAGAGCATCAAGTGCATTAAACTTTGATAAGAAAGAAATAAAAAGAAAAATAACAGGTGTATTCTAGCTTGCCATGGAATTTGGTTGCTCTATTTATTTTATTTTGATCAAGTAAAGTTTTCATCAATAGTAACACCGCCAAACATGGCCATATACAAGAGGTATACCAAGAAAAGGGAAACCTACAAAATATGATTCTCCACAAAAGACACTCAATCCTCTATGCAAAAAGGAACTACAATCTTTCAAAAAGCTGCTAACCAGAAAAGGACAAAGCAATGGGTAAGTGCCAATACAGCTCACAACTAAAGCGCAAAACAATTTGGACATTCCACAGTAAGATTGCCCATGTCGACACATAAATCAACACCTTGACAAGCTAACTAAAGGCAAAACGTACAAAAGAAAATCTAAGGAGAGACAATCAAACAAGATACCATTTTAATCCAATATCGCCTATATGAAGTTAGATAATCAGAACACATTCAAACCCTAAATCAACAAAGTCCTACAATATCCCACGAAATTCTTGATATTGTAAAAATAAAACCCAATAATTTAAAATCAAAGAACTCAACAGAAACAAGCTAAAATTTTAAACTTTACAATGAAATCTCAACTTGGCAAAGACATTGGCTCAAAAGCTAATCCAAATTGATAATTGACCATCCACAAATTGATATATTTCATAGTAAATGACCTAGTAATAATTTTTTTTTAAAAAAATAGACAAATTCTTAATAGAGAATAGGAAAAATAACAGTAGCTTGAACAATCAAGCACTAAAACGAGTTTAGGACAATTTTGGAAAAAACGGAGCAATTCATCATACGTCGTCGCATTCTAGAGAGACAATCGAGATTACGACAAATCAATAATAACCCAATAAAAAGGACACAACAAGGAAAATAAGCCCTTCTACATCTTCTAAAGCAGCGTACAATAATTGGCAAAGCTGCTGATCCCTATAATTGTGCATATACGTGATTTGCTACTAGGGCAAGGAATTTGCGACCAAACTATGTTATTGAGGTAAATAGAGAGGTTTAATTAGTCTTTCCAGAGAAATTAAGAAGTTTTTGGGC
>NW_025842695.1:14625-33631 GCF_002878395.1 Capsicum annuum | reverse complement strand
GGAAAAATGCTCCAAAAATCCTTTCATTTCTCTTTGAAGGCCTTTGTTCTACTTATAGTATCAGTCCTCTAGCCTATACGTGTGTTTTTATTAACCAAGAACATATGCACTTTGTTGGCAGTCAAAAAAGGGTTATTCAATCCACTAGTGCAACTGAAGGTGCGTAACCTCTTCTGAACTGGAACAAGAAAGAGCTCATAACTGCTGCTTGTGAACAGCTCTCCTTAACTTAAGGCGCACCTACTCTTACTAGAAGTCTAGTCTCTCTCAGCTTTTGATCTCTAACTAACTTACTTTATAGGCCAGACCGGAAGAGAGATATTCTGAAAACCCGATTTCCTATCTTAAGAACCTGACTCAAAAGAGAAAAGAAGACCGGACTAAAAGAGATGTCACTTTCGACAATTGAACGTCGACTTTAATATCTAGATTGGAATTGGACTTAAACGTCTTTGGATCCTTCTTAGGGCCGGCTTTCACTTTGGAAATGTCGACTTGCACATGCAATATATAATTTGATTTTCTGAAATCCTTGCTCCTGGCTTATATTCACATAGGCCAGTTATAAGAATATGACGTTCAACTCCCTAAAACACGTGTAATTGAAAGAGTCATCATATCAGTGCCTTGGGGAAATGCCTACCTTCAGGAGAAGATTACCAAATAAGTTTCAAACCTGTCCTCTTCGCTTCCCAAGATATTTAGGGAAAGGGGCGTTCAGCCACTTGACTCATTGGAAAGGGGCCTTGTCGACCACCGCTTGCTGATGATGGAACGCATCGTTAATTAAAGGGTCCTCGCCTTGGACTTAGTTGGAAAGGTAGGTGTTCGGTATGTCCCTTACTTGCAAAGTTCTTTAGTAGGGTGGAGGTTCCATTCCTCACATTTACCCTTGTCCCCAGACTTCACTTTTTCAACACTTGTATACTTTCTAAAGAGTCGGGAATTCCCCTGTCTCTATCTCCAAGTGTGTGATCCACCGATTTACTGAGTGACTTTTTCTTAAAGGGTTGGTATGGTAGACTTCCCCCTTGTTTTCTGATTGAATAAAGCCTTATATGGCTTCAAACAAGCGAGAAAGGCCCTTTATATCATCATTAGTCATACGCGCTAGCTGCAACAAAAAAAGAACGCTAACGAGCAAGAAAAAGGATGCGCTAAGAAGCAAGGGCTTTCGCACAGCTGCTGCACCCTTGCTTCTTGATTTCGAGCCAGAGCTTGATAGGTAGTGAAGTGTTCCGTGAAGTTTAAATAAGACTTGTGTTAAGTAAGCAGAGTAGGCAAGCTAAAAAAGCAAGAAGCGATTTTCGTTCGATCGACAAAATCAATCGTACTTTCACTGCTGTAGATCGGTTTTCATAAAGCACCTTTGGGCAGCAGCTACTATTAGGATCCAATTTCGAGATCAATTTGACAATGAAACTCTTTAAGCAATGATCTTATATATGTCATTTCTCTTGACGCGATATAAAAGACAACTTTCGAGAGTCATTTAGCCCCTTGACCTCTTATCTCAAAAAAAACGCTGTGCTGGCAAGTCGATCAAAGTAAGAGTATGGAGGGAATGTTTATTTATAGTTTTTGTAGTACGAATTTTCATTTCCTATTCGGTCGTTCAATAAGTAGTCAGCTGTGGGCGTAGTCAGACGTCGACATTAATTGAAGTAGCTGTTGGAGAGAAGGCACCAGTCAGATCTGCAAGCACTGGGTAGTATGTAGTGGTAGTTTTCAATCATACAATGTGTACTCTTAGTCTGACTTTTAGCGATAGTCAGCTGTCCTCGTTCTCTCTTTGAATTGCCCTATTGAGTAAGGGTCGATGCTTGTAAAAATGTCGAGTCGACGAGGTCAGGTACCAGTAGTGACAATAGCAAAGGGGGGCTGGACACTAGTTGTGCGTGTAAAATGACCCAACTGTACCTAGTCAGCCCAAACCATTTTGCGGTTCTAGAGGACCTTGAACAAGAAGAGGCAAAGATGCCAGATTTGGACACTGCTGAATTGGAAGAGATTTCTCAGGATGAGTGTTTGGGTAACAAAGCCGAGGAGGGTGTAGTCAAGGAGAGAACTGCCGAGGAGAGTGACTTGGCTCATAGAAGCGAGGATCTGGAAGAGAGGGTCAACTATGACAGTGATTGAAGGGGACTTGTTCTGTGATAAACAAATGACTTCAAACCTCAGGGCATCCAAAAGAGGTGAACCTGACAAGAGCAGTAAGAGTATTCGTTCAAGTACTGGTGCTATGACCTTAAAGGAGGAGGATCCTCCCCTAGTTTGAATCATCCTGAATGAAGAGTGGGCGAACAAGATACAAAACATATCATAAATGTTGAATTCTAAGAAAGAGAGGGGGACCCTTCCCGCGTATGGGCCTTTATTTATATTCTTTCTATTTTAGAATTACCAATGGAGAATTTTTCTAAAAAAATCTCTCTAGCAAAACACAATTCGTCGAGTTCAATTCAAGGTGCACCTTGCTTTTTTTTTCGAGGTAGCTTTTTCTTACGCCTATTTAGCTAGTGGGACATTGGTCATAGCCGAAATTCGTCGAAGGGATAAAACCAAAATAAAGAAGAGAAATAAAGGGAAGTTTTTTCTTTCTTTCAATCCAAATAAGAGAACAAAGAAAGCACTCAAAAATAAAAGTTAGATAAAGAAGTGTTAGTAAGAACTAGCACTAGACTTCTTCCCCCCCTTTCTTTTTGACTTTTTCTCTCTCCTTTTGTTTGTGCTTTCACCCGGGCTTTTCATTCTATTTTATAGAGACCCAAGGAAATTATATATAATAATAAATGTAGAAAGGTGAGGGTGAGGTACTTTCCCTGGCATACAGAAAGAAAATCCAGGATGACGGTTTTCAAAAGACGTGTAAGGGACGAGAAGAGGGCAACTGAAAAGGAGGCTCGACCTACAGAGAGAGGGAGGCTATCGAAACCAAATGAGACCAAAAAGAACATAGGAATTATCACCATTCATATAAGTGCTTTTGTTTTGTCTCTTCGAGACAACAAAATAAAAGGACAACCCTCTCCATATCTCAGTCTCGTTTTAGCATCATATATCGCTCTGGAGAGCATTTTTTTTGGTTGTAGTATGGATGTTGGAGTATATCCTCTATGTTGTGGGTGTGGAGGGGGGGCTGTCTCCGCCGGATAGAGGTAGAAGCGGGGGCCACCAGAGCTATCTGCGTTGAGTGTTTCGATTGAAATAAGAAGGGAGACAACTCAAATGCCAGCACAGAAATAGAAAGAGTCATGCTTTAAAGTGGAATTCTTCTAAGATCCATTGCTTGATTTTGATGCATGCTCTACTCCAAAATGCAGAGAGACTTGCGAAGGCAAATTCGGGTTGCTTGGTCCGGAAAGTCATGGGAGAGACAGGCTAAGTAAAATAATATACTGGTGCTATTGATTATAGAATATTCTGAATCAAGCACGACACACTTTTTATATCTCCTCCATTTACAAGGTAAACAGCTTAGCTTAGAGCATAATGTGTTCGCCACCACACTGGCTGGCTGGTGCATTAGCCTTACCGCAAGAAGTCTGAGAGCAATATATCTCGTGACACGCGGAGCGTGGCATTTTTTGAGAAAGTCCGTATAACTTTAAAAGAATTGTTCTTTATTAATCATGTACCATTCAAACAAAGGGTGCGTTGATTCTTTTAGTGAAGAAGAGAGGGGCTTTGTGTAGACACTCTTGAGCCATGTTTGTCGCCCTAGGCTTACCATTATTTTATTTCATTATATTGATTGGTTCTAGCTCCAAAGAACATATACATGAAGCTATGTCGACTTACGTACGTCTTGTTGACTAAATGATAAGGTATACCATGCCACATATCATCCACTCGGCTCAAGTCGAGGAGAGATAAAGAAAAATCAAAGATATAGTGATCGTGCGGTAAGACCTTATTCCTTTCTACTTGACGTTCTTTATTTTCCTCAGGTTTTACCCCATGGAGCGGTACTTACTTAGATCTTGCGCTAAGGATCTAATCATAGTCAAACGTCGGATTTGAAAAAAAAACCTTTCCCTTATTAGCCGGAGTACAAGTGTACTCTTTTTTCTTTAGTAAAGGCGAATTAAGCCAAAAAATCTTTTTTTTCAAATAGTCTCAACGTCCTCATTGAGAGTCGCTCTACGAGACATCTAGTAGTCTCTGACTTGGTCTTCGAATCCTAAGTCTCAGCCCCTTCCCGGCTTGCCTCGCTCTTAGGTTGGCCTTTCTACTTGACTAAGTAGTATTCCACTCGTGCAATAAGTGTATGGGTTAGCCCATGGTACGGTCAACTATGATATACTCAACTTCTTCTTTAGCAGGTTTATCTACAATATCTGGTGGTGCCACATGGGCACGTTCCTCTTTGGGTCAGTCTGGTCTAATCGAAGTCAACTGACTCACATGGAATACGGGGTTCGTTTTTACGAAGGTGGTTGTTTGAGTCCTACCTTTCGTATCCTCTTTTCTACAAGATCTACTTACAGATCGGGCCAAGCTTTTAGGTTGTTAAAGTAGGTTTGGGATAAGGTCGTTGCACTCCTGCCTCCTCTTGGCAAAGTAGGATGATGGACAAGCCCCCTCCTGTCACACCAGTGGGACGTCAGAGGTTGTTACCCCATGGCCAACTCGAAGGGGCTGAAGTTCGATGCAGAGCTTTTTGGTTGTTAAGTTATAGCAGGACTGAGAAATATCCAACAGCTCCAGTCCTTCTGGTTTGCACTAAAGTGGCTTAAGTAGCCCTCGAGGAGTCCATTTATTCTCTCCATCTGATCTTTCAAAGATATACCGACCTACGATATCTGACCATTAGATGCCTACGGTCGCCTTCTAACATTACCAACATTTTGGATTTTCATAAATTGAACATAAGATAAAAGCTCTTTTCATCATTAGAAACAACCAGATTTCTGACCTCTTGCATTACCATAACAAAAAGAAAAAAGAATGAAAAAAAATAAATTTCTCTTATGACTTGGGATGAACCTTTATCGGTGGAGGAAAGGAATAGCGATGGATTCCTATAGAGCATCCAGGAAAAAGTAGATTCAATCAGACGATGAATTCTTACGTGGTCTAAGGAAATCAAAGGCCCGCTTCCACAAATTCAATCTATATTAAATCTCTTAATATCAGAATAGCTTATATAGTCATGATTCAATTCACGAATTAGCCCACTATGAGTCTACTACATTTTTTTTTTCATAATATATATATAATTAGATAATAATAATAATAAAGTATATCATTTGTCTCTCTCTTACAACACAACGAAACTAAATGCTTCAAATCTAAATTGATTTAGGGTCTTTACACCTAATTTTCCCGGGATTATAGTTCAATCGGTCAAAGCACCACCCTGTCAAGGCAGAAGCTGCGGGTTCGAGCCCCGTCAGTCCTGACGAATTTAATAAATATATCAATTCATCTCTCCATTTTCTATGAAAGGGGGACAGGGAGCATAATTTCATTCCTAACGGGGGATTTTTTTTTCTTTTTTGTTTCGCATTTCTCATCAAAGGTGGCCTTTGGGCCACTTGACTGGTTGGAAAGGGGATTTTTTCATTACTTCAACTAGTACCGATTGATGGGAGAGAGACATATATGGATTAGTACAATTCATTATTTATTAGCATATTCAGGATTCCAAGAAAGACTGGGTCTGGTTTTTCAACCCGATCTATGTATGTAATGGAATAGAGTACCTAATTTATTTTTATCGGGAGCACATACACATATGGAATTCCTTTCTTGTACGATACAAAATGAATTTCGCTCAATTACATTACCCTTAGAGAATACTTTTCCAGATTCAACTTTTTCCTTTTCTGGCTCCGATTTTGTGTAACCTCAATTATGAACATTTTGAATTTGAAAAAAGAAAGATATATCGCATTCAAATTTCACTCTGAGCTTCTGATATATGCGTCCCATTACTAATCCAAGGAAGGAAGATATTCAAAAAAATAAAATGGGAATGCCAAATTTAGGATTTTTCTAGTTAGAATGGATTGGTCGTACCTATCCAATCAATAATTGCTAATGACAGACTCGTTATTCACTCAGTTTTTGGTTCATAATCCTTATGTAGGAGAGATGGACGAGTGGTTTAAGGCGTAGCATTGGAATTGCTATGTAGGCTTTCATTTACCGAGGGTTCGAATCCCTCTCTTTCCGCACTTTTACCTAATTCACTAATGTTAATGACCGAAATGTATCAAATAGCAATGGAAAAAATGATTCCAACAGTTAGACTTTTCTTTGATATATATTCTGTATTCCTAATTGCTATTTTTTGAAAACTACTGGAAAGAGTGGATAAGGAATTCAAATATCCCTACCAATGTATTTTGACATTCCACAGCTTCGACAGATCGCTTAGCCCCGTTCATCTTCGGCACAAGAGCACTCGATCAGTAAGCTATTACGCACTCTTTCAAGGGTGGCTGCTTCTAGGCAAACCTCCTGCCTATCTCTGCACCCCTACCTTCTTTATCACTAAGCGATCATTTAGAGGCCTTAGCTAGTGATCCGGTCTCTTTCCCTCTCGACGATGAACCTTATCCTCCATCGTATCACTAACCGACCTTGCCCCCTATTATTTTGAGGTCATATCTAGTATTCAGAGTTTGCCTCAATTTGGTACCGCTCTCGTGGCCCGCACCGAAACCGTGATTTACCCCTAGATGTCTAGTCAACTGTTGTGCCTCAATGCATTTTGGGGAGAACTAACTAGCTCTGGGTGCGAGTGGCATTTCACCCCTAACCACAACTCACCCACTGATTCTTCAATATTAGTCGGTCGAATCTCCACTTAGTTTCACGCAAGCTTCATCCTGGTCATGGATAGATCACCCAGGTTCGGGTCCATAAGCAGTGACAATTTTCCTATGAAGACTCACTTTCTCTACGGCTCTGGTGGGTTCCCTTAACCAAGCCATTTCCTATGAGTCGCCGGCTCATTATTCAACAGGCACACGATCAGAACCCTGGCTCCTCCCACTGCTTGGGAGCTTATGGTTTCATATTCTATTTCACTCCCGGGGGTTCTTTACCCTCACGGTACTACTTCGCTATCGGTCACCCAGGAGTATTTAGCCTTGTAAGGTGGTCCTTGTTGATTCACACAGGATTCCAAGTGCCTCATTCTACTCGGGTCAGAGCCTAAGCTAGTGATGCTTTCGACTACTGGACTTTCGTCATCTAGGGTGCAGCATTAGGGCTGCTTCGCCTAGCTGCACAATGCTTGTATTGCTCTTCCACAACCCCATTTTCATGGTTTAGGCAGCTCCCATTTTGCCCGCTGCTACTACTGGAATCGCTTTTGCTTTCTTTTTCTCTGGCTACTAAGATCTTTCAGTTTGCCTGGTTCTCTCTTGCCTGTCCATGGATTCAGCAGTAGTTTGAAAGGTTGCCCTATTCAGGAATCTCCGGATCTATGCTGATTTTCAAATCCCTAAAGCATTTCGTTGATTACTATGCTCTTCCTCCTCTCTCAATGCCTAGGTAACCACCGTATGCCTTTCCTCCTTTGAACCTCATCCAACACTGTAAGGTTATGCCATCCTAAGCACGAAATGAAACTGTTGTGATTTCACTTTGTTTGAGGAAAGTGCCAGGCATGGAAGACCTTCTTTAAGAGAGAAAGTTCCTTGCCGAGAGCAATCCGCGGCTCTCTTAACCTAAGACAAAAGGTCAAGAGGAAGAGTCCATATGGTTACTACCTAAAGTGGATAGTTTTTTACAACCATAAATTCGAGGCAGAAATCTCTAGACATTCCCCAAGGCGTAAAAACGGTTATTGACAAAACTTAACGATTAAGCAGGAAAAATAATAAGAATAGAAGAAGTGCCTTGCCTCCAACAATTCAGCATTTGAACTCATTGGCTAATCCCTATAGCCTAGAGAGAGACCATGACTGCACGAGTCATATGAACTAGCTCTTCCATGTGTGTCAAACTTTACGATGGAGGGTGTTCAATTCTAGTATTGAATTTTTCCAACCCAATGAGCACCCTTAATGTCTCTAGTAGATAGACTCAACAAGGAACCTTGCTTAGAGGAAGAAGGACATTAGTTTGAAGTCTCGTTGCTGTGCTGCTCCAGCTTCTTATTTTTGCTTAGAGGGGCTGGAAGGACTTCTAGTCTATTAGAATCCCCTAGAGTAATAAAATATATCTTTAGTTCATTTCATATATAACTAGCACGAGTCAATATCTAATATCACATATACATGTCTTTCTTCCATAACGTAAACCAAACATTCATCTTAGATTCAATCCTATTAGAGAAAAGAGCGTCGAAACATCTAGAAGGTTTGGCTTATAGTTATTCAAGTACAGATACCTTCCTCTCCTAACCGACCCTTTCTAAAATACTAAAAAAAATCCCTTTTTTGTAATTCTTTTGATTCTCAATCTTTTCATCGACACATATATGACGCTTCATCGGTCGCCACAGCCTTTGAAGGTCATGATGGCAAACATATGATCGCTCATCTTCGTCCAGGTAAGAGATTCATTGTTAATGGCGAACTCAAGTTTAAGCAAGTCCTTTCTACCTCAATTTTGCTCTCAAAGAATCAATAGCTATTGTGAGCTCGCCCTTTATTATGATTATTCAATCTTACGCTTAGGCACGAAAGAGAAAAGGCTGTCAGTCTAAGAAAGTTGCCCTGAGGGAACAACACCCTACTATGAATAACAGCAGGCATCATATCATCACTTTTATATTCTATGTATAATAATATTCATATGAATGAGTCATAACACCAAGACCTTCACCACTAGACTGGAGAAGCGAAAAGATAATCCTACCTAGAGCAGAAAAAGCAAAGTCAAAGACAAAAAAAAGAGGCCGAGGAAGAACCTGAGATCATGGAGTTTGAATAACATTCTCATTCATCAAGAACTGTTCTTCCATACTATCCTATGGGAAAGAAAGACTGTAGGACTATAACCATCTTCAGGTCGAGAAAGGGATGCGAAAGCCCAAAAGGTTCATCAAGCAGAGGAAAGAGAAAAAGCCAAAGCATCTCCCAAAACTATCTCATTATCCAAACCATGGCGTACTATGCCCACAAAAAAGAAGAAAGAGTCTCCGATTGACTCCCATGAATTCCTACCTCCGCGTTGTATTATAGAATTTAGGTAACAAACGCGGGATATCCTGTTAATACATAATGCAAGGAATGCCCGTTAAAGAAGGATTGGCAACAACTGAGACTCTGTCTCTTATGAAATGAGTTGGAGCATAAGCCTAAACACTACTTAAATCTTGTCTTCAATGATGTGAACTAAGGTGCTCCAGCTGGGCTAACACCTTTCTTTCTCGAGTTTTGACTCGCACCTATGTCCAAAGTTTGACTCAACACAAGCTTGTTCGCTCAATCAAAGACAGTTCAATTCAATCTTAGCCGATCTAAGGTTTCCCCTCTCTCCAGCACCCTTTCGGTGCACTATAGGGAGAGCACACTGCGTCCACCGCTTTCTCAATTGAAAAGAGTCGACGATTAGCCTACTGAAGGATTCCATATATTACTTACATCATTTTTTTTCTCAAGATCAGAAATCGAAAATAGATAATTCTTGTATGAAGTCATCCATCCTCCTGACAATGCATTCAATAACATAAGGGTTTGCTACCTGACTTATCAGCCAACAAGTAAACTACCTTAATCCCCTGCCTGGCCGTAGCAAATACAGTGACTCTTGGAATCATACGCATGGCTTCATGTGGGCCAGGCATATTAATGGGAGGACTAACGACTGCTACGAGTGGATGCGTAGCTTTGTCTTCTCTTATGATATTTTGAGTTCTAGTTAGAGGCGTGATCTATTCTATTATATATACAATGATAGCACCAAAAGGGCAGAGACTTTGACAATGGATAGTTTACCATTGCCGATTATTCCAGGAAGAGCGTCTGTGGCTAAAAGACCTGTAGCCGATTCATCTATTCTATTAGTTCTTCTCTGACAGAATATTCTCTTTATGCCCAAATACTGATCCTATTACCTTAACTCCTAGTACCCTACCACTAAGACTGGTAAGAGCAGCGGATTCAATAGCTTTGGCGAGAGAGAGAATTCCTATGGAATTAGCTTTCCTGGGGAATAGGATATTCTAGAAAAGGCTATACCAAAGAGAATACATCATTCTCGAAAAGGTCGAAGGATGAAGAAGATCTCCAAGAAATAGATATTATTCACTAAAAGCAGCTAGGAGGTGTGAATAAATAACTACCATTGTTGCTGACAGATACACGGATTCACCACAACTTATGAATTCTTACACCTGATCCTAGACAAACTGACGAAGCTAGGAAAGAAGTAGCTCAACGGATAATACTCTCTTCACTCCTTTAAGTCACTGACATTTCTTGTTCTTATCTCGAATTAGCAGGCTTGATCATTCAATCATATAATCATGCCTCCAGAGTGACTTTATTTCACATTATGAATCTGGGATTACCTGTTAGGTAGAACTAAGATCTGCTGTTAGCTTCTTTAAGTCTTACCTTCTCTTTTAGCCGATTCAATCTCATCTATCTTACTTCGTCGATTAAGCAGCCCTGGAATCACTTTACTCTCGTGCATTTTGAGTATTGTGTTAAAGTCTAAAAGATAATAAACATCTTGCTTTTCTTTTCGATGATATACTAAGTGCCAAGCCTACCTGTGTTCTGTCAACACCGATAATATAGTATATAATCTTTCTCACTATCTTTATTTATTCTTTCTGGCTTTTTCTCAAGTAAGGGGAAATTGAAGACTGAGAACATAGGAGATCGGTGGCTAAGTGACTGACTTAAGAAATTAGATTGAGTCGACGTTCGTGGTGCTATATATCATTCGTAATCCCTACCTGGGAATCACATCACTCCCTTTTGACTTTCAATGAAGAGGCAATGCTTTAGAATCTTACTAGGCGCCTTATGCCAATCAACATCGTTCGTTCTCCCCGCCCGGGAAGAACTTCACTTTGGGAAGACAAGCCTATCATCTTGAAATAGTTCTCACTCTCAGTCTTACTATCAGTCTCTGTGAAATAGTTCTCACTCTCAGTCTCACTATCAGTCTCTTTGAAATAGTTCTCACTATCAGTCAGTTTTCCCACGTCCAGTAGACTTTCTTTCTACAATCGTATATTGAACTAATAGAATAGTGAAAGGTTATTAGAATAGGCTGAGAAAAGGGATAAGAGGGAACCATAGGATATTACTTAACCTAAAGGGGCCTAGGGCGCCAAGCCTACCAGTTTTTCTTTCAAGCTCAAAATAAGAAAGAATATAGGAATTGAAACTAAAATGAGTTAATTTATTGGATTAAGAGGTGGAACTTCTCTATATACGCTATTTTGCGCTGACCGAGGATGCTTTCCCTCCTTACATTGGAGTAAGATCTTTCCACTCTTCTCTGATTGAATCATCTTTTCTTTTCTCAAGCAAGGAATAACCAACCTAATATAAGAATTATATAATCAAAAGAGTAGGCAAATAGCAAAAAAAGTGACTCATGAACTTGGAATCCCGATCAGAAGTGATAGTTTGTTCCAGGAATGCCATGGATCCTAACAATCTCTCAAAAGTAGAGGTCACCAAGTTCAAAGATCTACACAATCGCAAAAGCAAGGAAGCCGACCAATTTCTTCAAAGGAAGGGAATAAAAGTTGGTGACCCAGAAGAAAAAAAAAGAGTGGAATATATTTATACCTGTGGTATGAACCCCTTACGGGCCACCAAGGCCCTATAGAATCCCCATTCTAAAACCGCTAATCATAATCTTGTTATGACTGTCCCTCTTATGGGGAACTCTTTCCTGGCAGCACTAATCAAATAATAGGGAAGAGAAAGAGGAAATAGCAAAGAATCATTCGGCGCATAGTTAACTGCCAGATAGATCAGTACAACTAGGGATACCGTTGAAACCCGACCAAAGGCTTCGAATTTTGCGAATTACACTAGTTCAAATTTTCATTTACCAGCTACTTGTTTCATGGTTTTTATTTGAGCTGCAGACCCCACTTTGGAAAGGGAGATACCCACATTAATAGTAGGTCTGATTCCAGAATTGAATAGGTCGGTAGATAAGAAGATTTGTCTATCAGTAATGAAAATTACATTAGTAGGAATATAAGCCGAAACATCTCCCAATTGAGTTTCAATTATTGGTAAGGCGGTCATACGTCCTTCACCTAAACTTAAACTAAATTTAGCGTCTCTTTCCAAAAAGCGTGAATGCAAATAAAAAACATCTCCTGGATAAGCTTCGCTGCCGGGCGGTCTTCGTAATAGAAGAGACATTTGGCGATAAGCTTGCGCTTGTTTAGAGAGATCATTATAAATAATTAAAGTGTGTCGTTCACGATATAGAAAATATTCAGCCAGAGCTGCTCTTGTATAAGGAGCAAGGTATTGTTATGTAGCAGGGGAATCCGTTGTTTCGGCTACCACAATAGTGTATTCCATCGCTTTTCTTTCCTGTAAATTCGTTACTACCTGGGCCACAGAAGAAATTTTTTTCCCAATAGCTACATAAACACATAAACTATTTTGACCTTGTTGATTAAGAATGGTGTCTGTGGCTACTATTGTTTTACCGGTCTGTCTGTCCCCAATAATGAATTCTTGCTAACCACGTCCTATAGGGATCATTGAATCAATAGCAATAAGCTTGGTTTGAAGAGGCTTATATACAGAACGACGCAAAATAATACCCGGGGCGGCAGATTTAATTAATCAAAATTCAGAAACTGAAATTTCATCTGTACCATCAATAGCATTAGTGGCCATGATTAAAACGCACATAAACTGAGCTATTCATGGGAAAAAAGGTCAGAGGGCCATATTGGAGTTATGGCCATCAACAAGCACTATGTCTTCCTTATTATAGGGATAATTGAAAGGAAGCTTAGTGAATATTGTTACTCTTACTTGATTACGGTGGGCAGGTTGTTGTATTCACAAGTGGATGGCGCTTGGACATATAGAGGGAATGGGTGATTCATCAAGCTGGAACTTTCGTCACTACGGTGAGACTAACTCCAGCCAGTATCTTAGCGGAATGTGGCACCGGTTCATTTCATGGGAACACCTACATCCACAGCGGCGAGCCAGTACTCTCTTGCTCTAATGTATATGACCCAATTCACTAGTATAAGAGGACCAATCCTCTCATTACTAAGGGTGAATCAAATCCATATATCGCACGTTTTTGGACCTTCTCTAGCCCCGATAGGCCTGTAACTAATATGAAATACATACTCACACCAAACAACACGTGTTAGAACATGCTGATTTACCAGGAAAGAGATGTCATCTGCCCGTTGGAAATAAGTCGGGACTCATGCAAACTAAAAAGCACCCTTACGCTCTAGTTTGATCGGGGGGCCGCAACTAAGATCAGAGGGATAAACTTTCCCGTTATCGGAACAAACATTTTATTTTCAGGGTTCCTAACTTATTTTTAACTTTTTTTTTCACGAAATGCAATTTTGAACGACTAGAGCGAAAAACCTCTCCAGACAATTGGAGAAGGAGAAAGCCATTCCTATGAGCCTAGAACTGTGATGAATGAAGTAAGAATTTCGGGCTAGGGCCTGAGAATTTACATCTAGGTGCTTGTATAGTTCCCGATGAGACCGTTGACTTTGCGAAAGCCTGAGGTCCCCGCCTTATTTGCTTGAAGCTCAGGTATTCTTCCTTTACCGACTTATGAAATTGAAGCATGTAGTCTCGCCGCTAGTAGCTATGATACCTTCTTAGGCCCTGCCTTACACACCTTATTTATCCTGCTTGCCGCCCTTGGAAATAGCCTTTCTTAGCTTTCTCCCTCCCACAGGAAATAGAGCTCTTTAATTCGAAGCTTCATACTCTTGTAAAAATGGACTACACTATCTCAACCACCCGCCTTTCCCTTCTTTTGTTTGTTCTAGACCCGAAAATGCCCGTTCGCTTGTCATTGGGGATCCCAATCTGACTTGCTCGTGGTTTATTAATGTTGGGGTTTTTTTTACTTACCTTTCTATCAATTAAATAAATGAATCAAGATGTCGATGAAAACGTATTTTATCCCCTATCTCACGGAAAGGGAAACCTATAGTTTGTTTGATAGGCCCAGAAATGCTTCTTATTGGTTCCCTGCCCCCTATCGATGTGAATGGATTTTTAGACTAAACCCAAGAACACGCTTTTCCCTTTTGAGTCTGCTCTTAAGTGCCTAGCCCAAAGAAGGAAAGACGAGGCATAGCTAAAGATAAGGTGATGGAAGCAAGACTGAGTCCCTATTGGGGAGGCCTATTTTGCTTTGATACAAAGGAGTTCATTAGCTGATTGGTAGGCTGCTTCTTGATTCAGTATTTGTATTGGATTTCTTTTCTGATTTAATATACTTACGCATAGAAAATGTGACATAGATTCATACCGACAAACCCCTCTCTCCGTTTTAAAAACTAGACATCAAAATGCCTTGCGCTCACAACCCCTTCTTCATGTTTAAGTGAATCATGGAAGCAGCCCGAGGTGGGAATGAATCCTTCTTGTGTGCTTTCAAATATTTCATCATCTGTTGGGTTCTCCTGGGAAACTCGCCCGTGGGATTCAAAAATATCTGTTTCTGCTTTTCAGGCACTACCTGTCCACCATTTCACTCATCCTATCCATCATTTTTGCGTAATCCATCTTTAAGCCATGGCCGAAAGAACTACCTTTCACATCCAAACTCGGGGTCCTACCTCTGTCTTTTGCCTTATCACCCTTACGCTTCTTCCCTTGCCAATGGATCAGAATCTTTTCCAACAACGTCCAAGACTCTATCATCCCAACCACCCTACGACTGAGGAATCGAACATTAAGAGATAAAATAAGGGAAGAGGCGCCCTATTTAACTGATAGATAAGGCACCCGCAAGCAGGGACGGAAGAGATAGAAAAAGGAAAGACACGCCAATCGACCTGAATAGATAACCTGTGGGAGAATCAGTGCACCCAACCTCAAGATAAGAAGAAAAGGCTACTTCGACTACCTTCCCTTTCATTCGCCTCTTCCCACAAGAAATGACATAAGTAGTAGTGCCCTTTTTGGCTAGTTATGAGAACTCAACAGTTGAGATGACTCGACTTGTATCAAGAGTAAAAGCTCCTGGCTAGCTTTAGAGCACACGACAATTGGTACTACTTCGCTATCGGTCACTCTTAAGGACGATTCGGCTTGTGTTCATCGAATTGACTCCAAAGAAGAAGCTTTCTATTTTGGTCCATTCGATGAGTATCCCTTGAATTTACATTCCACAAGTGCAAAGCCTTCCATTTCGGTGGTTGAAAGCGCCATAAGGACTATGATCTCTTTCGTTAGAAAAGAAATTACGTAAATTCTGCCTTTTTTGATACCAATTTCCCACTTTTTCTGTGAGGCAAAACCTCACCACACAATACTGCACTTTGACACAAGAGAAGAGGACCGTGCGCTTTGTATCTTTGGGATAGGAGTTGGCGGTCTTCTTTAAGAGAACTTTAATCTAATACTCATTATGGATCAACTTATGTTTCCACTCTATTTTCATTATGAGGATGTATCACGTTAGGATCCATTGCTCAAACCGAATCAAGCAACCATTCTGGAAGTTCCTGGATCATGTAAAATAATAGTAGTACCAAAGACAACACCTTCTATCAAAAATGGAAAATTGGCTATGGATATTTCGTGCGGTCAGAAATTAATACAGACACAAAGGGCTTCAACAGCAAAGTTGTTTTGATCCAATCCATTCTTGGGGTCAAATAAAGACGAAAAAGGATATGTCAGTAACCTATCACGACAAAGCACTCTCCGAGGGCATGGAATGTCACATTTTTTGGTCAGAATATCCACAGTAATGTCTCTATTAGATTCTCCACAATTCTTGATGGAAATAGAATTTTGCGAATTCTCCCCCGAACTGGGAGATCATTTTGAGATCTTTGAACATATTCGAGGGTTCAATGTTACTATTGTAACTTCGGCCAACACACAAGATGACACTTTACCACCGTGGAGCGGGTTTTTGCAAAAAAATGAGGGGGAAACTCAGTAAGATGTCAGAGAAACAAAATATACGAGATCACAAATGCAGATTGCTCGTGGCTAGGCTAAATATGAATTGAGATGAAAGCTATATAAAGACCTTTAAAAAGATCCCGATCTTCCTAGTGATATGCGGGACAAATATCATTAGTTGTTGTCCAAGTTGCCAAGAAATAGTGTCATTGCACGAGTCAGAAACCGTTGTATTTACACGGGTTGCCCTCGTTCCGTATATGAGTTCTTCCAAATTTCTCATATCCTTTTTCGTGGATAAGAATCTTGAGGTCCTTTGATGGGCATAAAGAAATCGTCTTGGTAGCAACCACTAAACCAATAGAACAAGGGTTAGCTCCGCAGTAGGTCTACAAGTAAGGTAAGTAGGTCCATTACTAGCCAGATCTGGATCAAAAATACCTAACAGACTAATCCCTTTTCTAGGATCATAGATGCTAATAGGGCAGGAATCGAAGTGGGGGACCTCTCTACTGCCTGTTTCTATCTCCTGTCAAGTATGCTCCCCAGACATAGACTATGTACAGGGTCGTACTCTTGGAAAGATAGAATATCACCGCGTGAACATAACATTACATTAAGTTACGATTGTAACTCTCGAAGGATAGAACACTATTCTAAATATAGTAAGGCAGAAAACTGTTGTTCAGTGGAGTGCTGGAGTGCGAAGGTTATTCCTATCATTGAAGTTAGGGTGTGGGACTGAGCCTTTTGAATTAGAAAGAAGAAAAGTGCAACGTTTCATTGGAAAAACCAATGCAAATATCATATTGACTTTCTCTCGCCCTACTTCTAAAGATAGATAGAAAAGGTTAGAGAGAATTTCATAAAGTCATTCTCTCCTTTCTATAGCTGTGCAAGGAGGCCCCCCAGAAGAAAGCCCCACCCCTCTTTTCCCCCTTTTAATGAAGAACCCTCGCTTCACTTCCTATTCATTTGTGGGTCTGGACCCGATTTTTTTTTCAATTTTGAGAATCAACCAACAAAAAAATTCATAGCCTAGGTGACTCGTAACCTCCCTCTCGTCCAAATAAATGAAATGGGATGGATCAAATCAATAAGTTTTTTGATTAATTCAGGGTGCAGCGAAGCCAAATTTAATCAAGGAAATGGGGCTTACTTTTCCTGATGCTGATTCATCCTATTCAAATTTAGCTATGCTAATGGAAGAGGAAAAGTTTTTAGATGAGATGGACCCCCAAGAGATGAGCGAGAACCCCCAATTGCTTAGGGTTCACACTCTGTCCCGCTTGGTGGACGAAATCTTCTCTCCTTTTAGAATTCTTTCTCCCACACACCTTTTTTGCCCTCTTTCGCCGAGGAGGAAAGAATAATCTAAAAAATGTACAGAGACCTAAATTTCCATTAGATTCATTCCTAAGCTTGCTTTGTTGCAGCAAGATGATCAGTCCGAGAGTGCTGGAGAGAAGAAAAAGTGGTAAAAACCTCTCTTATTCAGTCACCGAGAAGTCGGACGAATCTTTAGTAACCCAGGGTGATCCGACCCCTTCGATGCTTTTTTTGCTGTATACCCCCTTCATTCTTTAGAGGTGGAAGAAAGGGTACTCACATTTTAATAAATAATAGGTACCCAGAACGCTAAAAGGTAGGGGAACAAGAGTTGTCATGATAGAAAAGATAAATAAATAAATGACTATAAGGAACCAATGACTCTCTCTTCTTAAACAACCTATATCCTCCATACTTAATCAGCATTTGATAAATTATCCAATCCTAAGAAATCTTAGTTATTCGTGGGGGTTCGGTTCGTTAGCTGGTATTTATTTAGTCATTCAAATAGTGACTGGCATTTTTTAGCTATGCATTACACACCTCATGTGGATCTAGCTTTCAACAGAGTAGAACACATTATGAGAGATGTTGAAGGGGGCTGGTTGCTCCATTATATGCATGCTAATGGGGCAAGTATGTTTTTCATTGTGGTTCACCTTCATAGTTTTTGTGGTCTCTATCATGCTAGTTATAGCAATACTAGGGAATTTGTTCGGTGTCTCAGAGTTCTAATCTTCCTATTAATGATTGTGACAGCTTTTATAGGATATGTACTACCTTGGGGTCAGATGAGCTTTTGGGGAGCTCTAGTAATTACAAGCTTAGCTAGCGCCATACTTGTAGTAGGAGATACCATAGTGACTTGGCTTTGGGGTGGGTTCTCCATGGACAATGCCACCTTAAATCATTTTTTTAGTCTTCATCATTTACTCCCCTTTATGTAAAGGATCCAGTAGGTTGGGTAGCTTTTGCTATCTTTTTTTTCATTTGGATTTTTTATTCTCCTAATGTATTAGGGCATCCCGACAATTATATACCTACTAATCCGATGTCCACCCCGCCTCACAATGTGCCAGAATGGTATTTCCTACTGATCCATGCCATCCTTCATGGTATACCTGACAAATCGGGAGGTGTAGCCGCAATAGCACCAGTTTTTGTATGTCTGTTGGCTTTACCCTTTTTTAAAAGTATCTATGTACGTAGTTCAAGTTTTCGCCCGATTCACCAAGGAATATTTTGGTTTATTTTGGCGGATTGCTTACTACTAGGTTGGATCGAATGTCAACCTGTGGAGGCACCCTTTGTTACTATTGGACAAATTTCTCCTTTAGTTTTCTTCTTGTTCTTTGCCATAATGCCCTTTCTGGGATGAGTTGGAAGAGGAATTCCTAATTCTTACATGGATGAGACTGATCACACCTGATTAGTGAGAAATTCTGACACCAATCATTTACGAGTGAGTATCACACCAAGAATTTACAAGAAGATCGAGGAATGAAGGGAGAGGAATTAGAAAAGAAAGAAAGATACGGATTTTGAATTAGAGTAAAGGCACGCTAAGACATTCCTTTTCATTCTTTCGATCTACTTACTTTGAATAAAGAGAAAAAAAAAGAATAGATAGGCGGAAAGGC
>NW_025842695.1:5000-11625 GCF_002878395.1 Capsicum annuum | reverse complement strand
GCAGCGAAGCCAAATTTAATCAAGGAAATGGGGCTTACTTTTCCTGATGCTGATTCATCCTATTCAAATTTAGCTATGCTAATGGAAGAGGAAAAGTTTTTAGATGAGATGGACCCCCAAGAGATGAGCGAGAACCCCCAATTGCTTAGGGTTCACACTCTGTCCCGCTTGGTGGACGAAATCTTCTCTCTTTTTAGAATTCTTTCTCCCACACACCTTTTTTGCCCTCTTTCGCCGAGGAGGAAAGAATAATCTAAAAAATGGACAGAGACCTAAATTTCCATTAGATTCATTCCTAAGCTTGCTTTGTTGCAGCAAGATGATCAGTCCGAGAGTGCTGGAGAGAAGACAAAGTGGTAAAAATCTCTCTTATTCAGTCATCGAGAAGTCGGACGAATCTTTAGTAACCCAAGGTGATCCGACCCCTTCGATGCTTTTTTTGCTGTATACCCCCTTCATTCTTTGGAGGTGGAAGAAAGGGTACTCACATTTTAATAAATAGTAGGTACCCAGAATGCTAAAAGGTAGGGGAACAAGAGTTGTCATGATAGAAAAGATAAATAAATAAATGACTATAAGGAACCAATGACTCTCTCTTCTTAAACAACCTATATCCTCCATACTTAATCAACATTTGATAAATTATCCAATCCCGAGAAATCTTAGTTATTCGTGGGGATTCGGTTCGTTAGCTGGTATTTATTTAGTCATTCAGATAGTGACTGGCATTTTTTTAGCTATGCATTACACACCTCATGTGGATCTAGCTTTCAACAGAGTAGAACACATTATGAGAGATGTTGAAGGGGGCTGGTTGCTCCATTATATGCATGCTAATGGGGAAAGTATGTTTTTCATTGTGGTTCACCTTCATAGTTTTTGTGGTCTCTGTCATGCTAGTTATAGCAGTACTAGGGAATTTTTTCGGTGTCTCGGAGTTCTAATCTTTCTATTAATGATTGTGACAGCTTTTATAGAATATGTACTACCATGGGGTCATATGAGCTTTTGTTGAGCTACAGTAATTACAAGCTTAGCTAGCGCCATAATTGTAGTAGGAGATACCATAGTGACTTGGCTTTGGGGTGGGTTCTCCATGGACAATGCCACCTTAAATCATTTTTTTAGTCTTCATCATTTACTCCCCTTTATTTTAGTAGGCACCAGTCTTCTTCATTTGGCCGCATTGCATCAATATGGATCCAATAATCCATTGGGTGTACATTCAAAGATGGATAAAATTGTTTCTTACCCTTATTTTTATGTAAAGGATCCAGTAGGTTGGGTAGCTTTTGCTATCTTTTTTTCCATTTGGATTTTTTATGCTCCTAATGTATTGGGGCATCCCGACAATTATATACCTGCTAATTCGATGCCCACCCCACCTCATAATGTGCCAGAATGGTATTTCCTACTGATCCATGCCATCCTTCATAGTATACCTGACAAATCGGGAGGTGTAGCCGCAATAGCACCAGTTTTTGTATGTCTGTTGGCTTTACCCTTTTTTAAAAGTATCTATGTACGTAGTTCAAGTTTTCGCCCGATTCACCAAGGAATATTTTGGTTTATTTTGGCGGATTGCTTACTACTAGGTTGGATCGAATGTCAACCTGTGGAGGCACCCTTTGTTACTATTGGACAAATTTCTTCTTTAGTTTTCTTCTTGTTCTTTGCCATAATGCCCTTTCTGGGATAAGTTGGAAGAGGAATTTCCAATTCTTACACGGATGAGACTGATCACACCTGATTAGTGAGAAATTCTGACACCAATCATTTACGAGTGAGTATCACACCAAGAATTTACAAGCAGATCGAGGAATGAAGGGAGAGGAATTAGAAAAGAAAAAAAGATACGGATTTTGAATTAGAGTAAAGGCACGCTAAGACATTCCTTTTCATTCTTTCGATCTGCTTACTTTGAATAAAGAGAAAAAAAAAGAATAGATAGGCGGAAAGGCTTTACACAAGACCACAGAGCGAGAGAGAGAGAGCCTTCACTTACCTACTTAACTGTACCCTCCTATCGTACCTATATAGCCTTTCCTTTAGTCATATACAGTTTTAGTTCTGCTTCCAACTATCGATGGAAGAAGGCTTTTTTCTTACATCCAGTACTATATCTAGAGGTACAGTCCCCTAGGTCATTTGATAGCTCTAGTCTGAGTCTGAGTTCTGTTCAATAATCCAGTTTTGTTAGATCGCTTACAGTCCCAGTAGTGTCCAGTACCTCTCTCTTTTTCTTACCTTAACCTTAGGCAAGCGAAAGACATAGGCTTGAAATTCAAGTGTTGGTATATCCATCCCAGATTACTCTCTCTGATTCTGCTGTTATAGCTCAAACTTATACAGACAACACTAGAGGTGCGTGCTCAATTGGGGAGCAGCCAATAAAAGGTCTTTTTCCAGAAATAAAGGATTGCTAACCTTGTCCCTCCCAGCACCACCCTTGAAGCTCAACTAAATTCTTGTGCCACAAGTGACAACCGTTTTGGTACCTTACTATATGTTTGGCCTCCATTTCCTCTTCTCTCATATCTGTCCATATTTCTGATGGTGAAGGAAAAATTCTGACAATAATAGCAATAATGGAAACAAAGCATGCGGCAAGGCCTCCCAATCCAAGAACCCAATTGGGAATCTTCGTTCCTCTTTTATGATGATGAATGGAACTGCTGTCCTACGTAAGCCTTTGGAAGCAAACAATCGTAAAAAGGAAAAATAGAGAAGTAGTCTAAGTAGAGCTACGGTAAAAACATGGGCAATCCTGTGTATTCGATCTAGTGCTCTCACTTGCCCCCAAAAGAAGAATGATGGATCATGGCGACTGTGCATCGACTATCACGCACTAAACAAAATAACTGTGAAGAAGAAATACCCTATTCCCTTGATCGCCGTCTTGTTTGATAGATTGGGGAAGGTTAAGTTCTTCATGAAGGTATATTTGCGCAAAAGATATTACCAAGTGTGCATAGCCAAAGGAGATAAGCCCAAGATCATGTGCTTAAGAAGGTATGAAGCATTTGAGTGGCTCGTGATGCCGTTCGGTAAGGCACCAGCCAAGTTTTGCACTCTTACAAATAAGATTTTCCAGCCATACCTTGATAAGTTTGTGGTGGTATACTTGGATGACATAGCATTTATAGTAATACCCCGGAGGAGAACGTGGAGCATCTACGTAAAATCTTCCAACTACTCAATTTTACATCAAGAAAGAGAAGTGCCCATTCGTTAAGGAGGAGGTAGACTTCTTGGGGCATGTCATAAGCCAAATCAAGATGGATGGGGCCAAGGTGTCTTCCATAAGGAAGTGGGAGGTGCCTACTTCCATGACCGAGTTACGATCATTTCTGTGCATCGTGAACGACTATTGTTGATTTATTTAGAAAGGGGTATTCCGCCATTGTTGCACCCGAAGAAGAACCGTCCTTGGGAGTGGACGGAGAGCTGCCAAAGAGCCTTTGAAGAGTTAAAGGTCGTCTCTATGTGCCAAAATAGGGAAACTTAAGGTGCACTCTTCTAAAAGGAATGTCATGATACCAAGTGGGCTAGTCATCCGGGCCGACAAGGCACGCGAGCACTCTTGGACTTTTGGAATCTCTACCAGTGGTGGAGCGACCATGGGATAGTGTCACGATGGACTTCATCATGGTACTACCATTGTCCGGTTCCATTATGGTCGTGGTTGATAGATTCTCGAAGTATGCAACCTTCATTCCTGCATCACCGAATTGCAAGGCCGAAGAAACAGCTCATTTCTTCCTTAAGAACGTGGTTAAGTATTGGGGACTACCACGGACTATCATAAGTGACCGAGACCCGCACTTCATGGGTCAATTTTGGAAGGAGCTCTTTCCACTCTTTAGTTCGGAGTTGCACTTCTCCACGAGTTTCCACACGACTTGGTAAATGCCATACTTGAGTCCTACTTGAGGCACTTTGTGAGTGGAAACCAGCGGCATTAGGCTAGGCTTCTTGATTTGGCCTAATTCTCCTATAACTTTCAAAGGAGCAAGGCTACGGGGCATACACCGTTCGAGTTAGCAACAGGGCAAAAACCGCATTCTCCCATACTTTGGTGATTTCTTACAAAGGCAGAAGTCCCGGAGCATATCGCTTGGCAAAGACTTGGGAAGAATATACCAACACCGCCCACTCATACTTAGAGAAGGCTGCATAAAAAATGAAGAGGTTTGTGGATTAAAAATCAAGGACTTGTTGGTAGATCAGCTAGCTCGCGCTCTAGTCTTTCAGTGATCTTTTCTGCCTCTCGCTCTATGAGGATGTGCGCCCATCCAGAATATGCAAAGTAAAATAACGGTAGATCAACTGGATAGTATGGCAAGAATTCAAGCCCAATTGTTGTATTTTGTGAAAAAGGATCTCCCTCTAACCCTAGTGAACTTTATCAGCAATTGATGTATCATCCTCTACCTATATATCAATTTCAGAGCTTCTATTTCTAAGGTAAGCTTGATACTTGAACTCTATGTTATGGCCAAATCCATTGCTTCCAGCAATCTACATGGAGCCAACAACTGGATGGGACAATGTAAAATCCTCAATTTCATCTTGTCTAAGATGCTCCATTCAAGAAGTGACTGATTGATCGTTCGATTCAACAGGGTGAGCGAGGATCAATCGACTGAGTTCTTCCCCAATTAGCCCTGATTGGAGCAGAGGCAAAAACTTCCGAATCCTATATCGATCTCCTCCGGCATGAACCTTTAGAAGGGACCATTAGGTTGTTATCTTTGGTGTCATTACCATTGATAACTTCCCTTTCTTTGTTCCAATTACCGGGGATTTCTTCTTAAGAAGAGGGCCAATATGTGACTATGAGGGAGAAGAATCTGCAATATGTATTTAGTTTGTAAATTTTTTTTCTTATGTTAGATAAAATGTTATTCTTTTTATAAGTCTAATAGCAACATTTGCCTTCTTTCTCAAGAGACCTCCGAAAGGAGGTTTCCAACCTAATAAAATTCTTAATTATTATAAACAATAATTGGGTTGGGCGGATAGTATTTTGTACTTTGGGTAGTTTTGCATCCCATTATTCTAAAGTCCAGAGTATTGTCTGTCTTGAAGGGGACCAATCGTTCTTACTGAATGTCATGGTACTAGCCATATCATAGACGGAACAAACTCATAAGAATAATAAATAAAATCTATTCAAATTCATATTCGAAAATGGGATTATCAACTATACTTGACTGGAAAAACCAGCCAATCTACTCTCTTGGTCTCCCCCTGTAACTTGATAAATCATAAGAGAAGAAGAAGTTGTTGCATAGAAAGTCGTGCTTACTATCTCCTCCATTGTTGTTATGTAAGAGGAAAAGAGAGAAAAGCTTACTTTTAGGTAGTGGCATAAACTCTAAGAAGTGAACATCATGCTACTCAGACTATATGCTTAACACATGCAAGTCAAACCTTGGTTTTCGGAGTTCGAAAGAGAAGGGGAAGAAGCGGGGTAGAGGAATTGGTCAACTCATCAGGCTCATGACCTAAAGATTGCAGGTTCAAATCTTGTCCCCACCTAATCAGTGGAACATTGTTCACCGGGATAGAAGGCCGATCCCAACCCGTCTACAAAATGGGGCTAGTGTTCAGTCTTGGTTAGTTCCACCTCTTTACAGGGCGATGACACCAGTAGCTGTGGAGCACAGATGACCATTTCTATCACTATTGAAGTCCATCATCAGAGCTCCTTTCCAACCAGTCAAGTGGTTTTTCGCTCCTTCTACTCTAAACTATTGTGTGCATATTTGGAGCTTTTCATAGTCAAAGGGGTGGCAAGATCGGCATGCCTTCTAGTTGTAGTTGACTTTAAGTGCACCTGAACTGCCCATAGTCATCTATTTATGGGCTTGCACTCAATATTCAATCAATTTATTTTTTCACTTTCTATCGCACGCTTCAACTATTTATTTATATAGTGTGTGAAGTCTAACTAATGGAAAGTGCCTATGAATTAGTTCCAAGAAAGTGGCCATTCACGTCAGGAATAGAGGCCGTTAAGGATGTACTTACTTTTCCTTTTTTTTCATCGAGATTTGGTTGGTGTTTAGTGTAGTGCTTGTGACGCCTATGCTTTGAAAGCCTACATAGGGTACAAGATCGAAAAGAATGCATTGGATAGATACCCGGGCATTGAGAATGAAGGACGCTTTCAGAGGCGAAAGTCCATAGGGAGTTACCGTCTGTGATCCATGGATCTCCAATCGGGAAACTGTATCCAAAATCCATGGCTAGTCTGTGCTCATTGGAATTTTCAAACTTAGTGAACTAAAAAATCTTAGTAGCTAAAGTAAGGGAAATCAACCGAGACCCCATTAGTAGCGGCCAGCGAGAGAGGATTGGGGGTTTGAAGAAAAACAAACACGAAGCTTCGCTCCTCTCCTTTTAGGCGAGCTACTTCGTTCCTCGGCAAAGTGTTCACTTCTTTTACACCAGGTTACATTCGATTTGTTGTGGATTGGATGATGGAAAAACCAGCAAGCTACGGCTTCAAAGCTTACCTTATTTAGAAAAGGAGAAAGGGGTTTTTTGTAGATGTTGAAGTTGAGTAAGGGGGCGGAGCTTAAAGAGTAAAGCGATCCATCCTAGCCTAGCAATGTTT
>NW_025842695.1:0-2500 GCF_002878395.1 Capsicum annuum | reverse complement strand
TCGTTTGGTACCTTGATGTCGACTCATCACATCCTGGGGTTGAAGAAGGTCACAAAGGTTCAGTTGTTTGCCGATTCAAGTGGTACCTGAGTTAGGTTTAGAACGTCGTGAGACAGTTCGGTTCCTATTTTCCATTAGTGTTAAAGGGAGAACTATGAGGAGCCAACCCTTGTACGAGAGGACTGGGTTGGGATAACCTATGGTGTACTGGTAGTTATGCCAATAGCAGCGCCGGGCAGCTAAGTTGGTACGGAAGAACTGCTGCACCGTGGGAAATACTTCTCTATTCAAGTTCTCAGATGAGGTTTTTGAACAGAACTTCGATAGGCGAGAGGTGTAAGCACCGCGAGGTATAAAGCGATCTCGTACTAAACGAAACTACTTTCACTTTCCATAACAAAAATGAGAGAAAGTCAACCTATTCCTGAAATTATGGTCAGTCTTACTACCTCTTTAGTTGTCGTCCCCTACTTGCTCATTTGTAATTACTACCACAAGAAAGTTGCCCCTATCTCTAAAGGGGCTTATGCACTCCACGACTTTCTTATGTTATGAGGTCTCAAATTTGAATTTAGCTTCCAACCCTAGTCAGCTGGTTTAAAAACTTTCTCCTTTTTCCCATGCTTTCCGTTGGTCAACAACCAACCAAAGTGCTCTATACTTCTTCACTATTCATACAGGGAAGGTGAAAGAAAGTCAGTCTCTATTTTTGGGAGCAGAGCAGTCAAAGAATGAACCAAACCCATGTAAAATGATTTTCTTCTACCCACCGCAAGTGATCTGTGCTTTATGTAGAGTTCCACTTCATTTCTCCCTTCTTCTAATAGTAGCACCTCTTCTACTAGTTCAACTAGGTCGTATGAGCAAAGCACTCCACCTGAGTTAACTCAATTATTTGATGACATCTGCAAAAATAGCGTGGAGTTGCTTCGACTCAGAGGTAGAGAATTACCTACCGAGTGGAACATAGCAGGTCTTATTTAGGCTGTTATGGGAGACAAGGCTCTTCAAATTCCAGGACACCTTCAAGCTACCTATTACGATGTCTTTTAAGGGAGTCTTCGAGTTATCTTTTAGAAGATCACTTGAATTTTCTAGATTTAACCTACAATTTCCTCTAGTACGAGGGTACTTAGTGGATCTCTACACCACTTTCTTTCTATTCTATAACGGAGCATCCACGTTAAACAAATTGGGCTCACAGAGCACTTCAGGGCTGGAGTGAAGAGCCACAAAAGAACTGTCAAGAACTGTATAAAAAGGGGTCGAGAACTACATAGATCTGAGACTTTCCTTCTTTGGTATGGGAGGTAAGTTATGTAGGCGTAAAACTTTTCCGATGGTTGCATTCGATCACAAATTACCAACGACTCGATTAGTAGTATGTCTGTGCCAAAAGACCGTCTCACAGATGATTTGTAGTCAGTGTGCCGTGAGTGGCTTCTCGATGAATAAGCTGCGATTGCTCTTGTTGATACAGTTTCATATTCTAATGATCCCGTCTTACCTAATGATTAGGATTTGCTTTCCCTATTTGAAAAAAGGAGATCTATGTCACTCTCACTATGCTTCATACATGAAATTCTACTGCTTTCAAGGGCTCGAATAGATTGATTTAAGAACTTGTTTCAGGGTTGCCCCATGGGAGAACTTTCATAATCTCTTTCACTTTCGAATCTAATTCTCTTCTTACTGACTTGATCTCTCTTTATTTTGAAACTCGTGCAAAGAGGTAACTATCTGAAGGCTTCACACCGGTGCTAGTTGAACCTTCTTCGATCTCTTTCAGCGGCGAGCTTACCTTTTTAATTAGTATTGAATTCAGGTCATTGTGGCTCATCATCCTTGTTAGAAAAGGAACAAGAAACTCTCTTTATGGGAGGGGAAGGTTATATTTAGTAAAAATTGACCAGAATTCCTCTACTACGGATGGACTGATCTAAAGAGCGGAGACTTAATTCGATATTTACAGTTGCTATAGGTTAGGGCTTCTATTGTTCTATTCTATTTCTATAAAGAGCTAGGCGACAAAGACAAGGGATCTCTCTCGCTATGGATAGTTGCTGTTTGCGAGAAGCGTCTATTCCACTTTATCCTTTCAATAATTATATTGAATAAATACAAATTGATCCACTGGTATTTCGACGTTCGATCTCTACTCCTCGAAATCTCACTCACAATCTATGGCTCACTTAGGGAAAGAAAGATAGGATTCTTCATACAAAGTCAATCGGGAACCTTCTTTCCAAAATCGCTCGACACACAAAAGAAAAGACGAAAGACGAGAAATGGTGCAAGGATCAAAACACTTAATAGACATAGAAGAGTAAAAGAAATGCTTCCTATCCTACCAAAAACTCAGTTGAAGCTATTTAGGTCCTTCGGTCAGTCAAGTGTTGACACCGGATTATGTTTGACCTTCCTTCTCAATGTCCGGATGAACATGCATTCTTTTCTCTACAGTATGGTAGAGTATGGTAGACTTATAACTAATCCAATC
>NW_025842694.1:0-3510 GCF_002878395.1 Capsicum annuum | reverse complement strand
AAATAAAACTTAAAAGTTATTTGATGATTGCTCATATAGTTTAAAAATAAGATAATGATTATATTGTAAGAAAATCAAAATGATTTAAATTTCAAACTATTAAAATTCTTTCATAACATCCAACGCGCATGTACGTGTATTGGTAATGAATAAATAACAAACGAAAATTTTTGGCCTTTCAAATTACTTAACCCTAATACAAGTCATGTTCAATAATTTCCACAGACAATTCAATTTTATTTACAGAAAAAGAAAGAGTCACGTTCACTACTTGTCAAAGATGTTGTAGAGAAAAACGAAGAGTCACGTTCAATGGATGCAGCTTTCAGATGGTTTCCCTTGGATTTCGTAGGTTTGATGCTATATAACACAACCCTAAATCTTCAATCTTCATCATCAAAAAAAAATTTCTAGAAAATAAATACAGTTTGAAAATAATGGACTATTTTGGCGTCAGCAATTATGGTAACGAGCATCCAATAGGTCATGCAATTGGACAACCACATAACCATCATCCGGTCTGGTTCCATGAGTTTACACCAAATATTATAAGAGACATGGAACTTTTGAGGGGAATTGTGGATGCTCTCAGAGAAGAAAATGATGAACTTCAACGGCAATTGCGATACGTAAGGTAGGATATATTTAGGCACATGGGTGAAATCGACGGTGGGGATAGTTAACACAAATGTGGTGAATTTTAATGTTTCATTTAGATATCTTAGTTTAGTTTCGTCTGTTTTTTATGTATGTTATAATTTTTCCAGGGTCATGGCTTAAGTAATTTATGAGATTGAATACTGCTAGTAGAAAATGCTTCCAATGTTATGCTACTTTGTTCTAATCAACACACTTTTGATTCAAATAATTTGGTTAGCGCAAATCACAGTTAATATATCGGGACAAAAATAATTTAGTTCGCCTTGAACAATGCTTTGATAAATCAAAATAACAATCGTAGTAGTCAACGCTGATCAAAATATCCTTAGAACATACCATCCATTATTCATTGAGGAGGGGTGATGATGGAGGTGAAAGGCATTCATTAGCATCGCAGCCCAAGCGACTGAGTAAACCCCTTAGCATTCTATCAAAACTCTGAATTTAGTCGGACAATATTGATAATTTTTTTTCAATTTCATCACGATCTGGCAGACTTTCAATTCTTTGCTTTAAAGATTCAACTCGAAAATGTATCTGTTCAATCTCCATTTTAAGTCTACAAAAATAAAAATTAAACAAGAAAGGTCGTTATTTTAATATAAAGAAAGATAACAATCGAAGGAAAAAAAATAGAATTCATGCCATCTCATAACCTTTTGAAGTAATGACTATCAGAACTTTGGATATTAGTAACAAGTTAAACACTATCACAACCAACGATGCCTTTATATAGTAGTAACAAGTTAACTCTTTTTAGATGGTCAACAAAAATTTTAAAGTTTTGAGGTTTTCCCTCCAAAGTTTAATTGCCAAAGTTTCACTATACACGCATAAACGTTGAAGAGTTTCCCGCTCCTGACCAAAGTTTCACAATTTAAGATTTTAAAATTTTCAATTCATCATGGATAAATTAAGCAGTTTGCCATGACTTTCCAGCCCATAATGCACCGGTCACACTTTTACATCTAATTACATTTATTATTGGTTTTGTGAGAATTGGTTACTTAGAATACATAATAATATAGAGTACCTTTTAATTTATTAACTATCGAAAAGTACTATAGAGTCCAAACCGATTTAATTGTACTAGACTAACGAAGCAAACTCTTGAAATGGTAGACGGATTTCATAGTAGATTTCTAACAATCAGCTGACATAATTGATAAAGAGTTTAGGAGAAAATACATTTTTTCTCAGTTCTAGTACATACCCATTACAAATTTCCAAAAAAACAATGCAAACACCATAACATACACCAAGTTTTTAAGGGTATTCTCTTTTTCTTAGGCGAAAATCAACTTTTCTTTTAGCTGATCCCTCTCCTGTTCAGTTTCTTTTAGCAATCCTTTTAATTAATCCCTTCGCCGTTTGGCTTCTAACAAAAGTGAAGTAAGAAGCTCCCTATTTTCATCGGATTCACGAAGCTCTTGGAGGACTTTAAACTTGGCAAGTCCTTTCAAATTGCACATAGAAGGGCTGCTCCCTGGTGCATCCTCTTTAAGTCATTCGAAAGAATGGCAGCCGCCGTTATACTGTAACAAATTACTTACAAGAAATAGATTACATTTACAAAAAAAATAATTACAATACAATAAATAAAACCACCAACCTGGACAACCGCACAGTTAAAGAATAGTTGACCTGGATTTGAATCGGTGCATGAATTCCTCAAGACAGTTGGATTACCGCAATAACATAAAAAATGAGGCTTGTTTCTTGCATTGAATGTTTGAGACGCTTGAGCTATTATAAATGACGACAAACTAAATAAGAAGACACGGAGTTACAAACCACAAAAAAAAACTAAAAAGGCAAGACACCACTTAGATGCATGGATTATTTTTGGCAATCCACTTTAAAATTTGGTACAGTCGATTGGAAAAGTTGACAGCCTGGTTGCATAGAAGAATCCCCTCAGTACACAGTAAATACTCCACCTCATGTGATGACTGATCGAAAAAGTAAGTAAAGTTGATAGATTTGCTACCTAGCTACTTTTTTAATGCAAGGTGTGATATGAATATTGAGTGTGAAGCATGTCATATTTCGCATCGGGGTTCGCACCACACCATTGTTAGATCACAAGTCTTAAACCATCCAATGTTTCGGCCAGTCTAAAATTATGTGTTCTCATAACCCATCATTTTTTTAGAACGTTCAATAATTATGGAATTAAAATGTTCAGCTATACCTTTCATAAATATTTTCTAGATTGACTTGTTACAGACTATAAATAATTTTTAAAATTCTTTACACCTTTTTCCTGAAAATTTTAGCTACCTCTAATAGGATATTAATGAACTTCACATCTTAAGCTCATTTATTAAAAGAAATCATGATTTCAAACTCATATATATATGTGTCGACTATATTCAATTGCTTAAACCTAATAGATACATATTTTTTTTTCATAAAATGGCAGACATCGGTGTAAGAGGGTAACAAATGAGAAAATATAAAATAGGAAATTATCATCATATTTTATAAAAACTCAAAGAAGCCATGGTAAGCATATTATGGTAACATTTTAAATACATGACATGTTTTGGTAGTTTTTTTTTTAGTTTTTTGGCATATTTTGGTTTGGAAATTGTTTTATTTCGTTTAACATTGTAGTAGGTTTAAAGTTGGGGTTCGTTAAAGTTGAAAAATTTACCACCAAAAAAGGACAATCAGTGACAGATTGTCCATTAAGCTATCCGATTTGATGGCTCTTTATAAATGCATGTCGGAACCCAATGCATGTAATAGTGTGAACAATTTGACCCCTTTATAACCTAGCCTACCTAAGTAGGAGTCACCTAAGTGTATGGATACAAGTTCATTGGCTTAGTCGACTGCACATGG
>NW_025842693.1:0-2297 GCF_002878395.1 Capsicum annuum | reverse complement strand
CCTTCAAGAAAAGGCATGATAGACCTCTATCCACCCCTATCAATAGATAAAGACGAGAGGTACTCTTCACAAGATATTTTGTAGGTACCAGACCTTTAACAATACAGCTACTGTCTGCCCCTATATCGAAAAGTGTGACTCTGTTAAGAACAAAGTCTTTGTTTATGACTATTTTTACGGCTATGTGTTCGCTATAAGCCTTTATGGCCATAATTGCTTTGCCGGACGTGGAGGGAGAATCTGAGCCAGGGAAGGAATTAGGCTCTGGTTCTCGGAGATGATCATTAGGGGTGATCAAGAAGGTCTTAGGAGACTCTGGAGGAGAAATCTTTAATGGGGGAGAAATACTCTTTAGGACTTGATCTGTAAGAATGTTAAGCTCCACTTGGTCAAGATGGATTTTTAGATTCTTGATCTCTCCCTTTAGGGTAGAGATTTCTCCTTTAAGATCAGCAATAGATGGTTCCGCAGGTTTGTCGAATCGTGACATAACCTGCTTCATACTAAAAGGCTGAATAACGGGTTTAGGGGTTTTTTCTTGGTGAGAAAGCATTAAACGTTTGAGTTCTAGAAGGTACTTATTTCTAGCCTCCTCATCCTGGATGTGTTCTATAATGTCAAACAGGATTTCTTTAGGATTTCCTGAAATGACATTAACAGTCTTCCTGGTGCATGTGCAGACGGTACCATTACAAGCACATTCTTGACCAGACTGGGATTGATCTTCAAGGCCAACCATTACAGTAAATTTGATATGAAGTCAGCATTCTGGCAGATTCAAATCGCTGAAAAGGATAAATATAAAATAGCATTCAATGTCCTGTTTCAACGGATCGTGAGTATAATCTTTAGAATTAGAGAGAAACAATTTGTAAAATAAAATAAATGATTTAAACAACTTACAAGTTTATTAGAAATTCAATGAAAACATTACAAAATAGTTTACAAGAGATTGGGCAGGAGAGAATTTTCTAGAGTGGGTAAATTATCTGATGCCTTCTCCTAGATTACAAGCTGCCTTATAGACAGGAAAGATATAGATTATACATCTGGTGTGTACATTTATAAGGCTTAGATTTAATCTCTAAAAGTAGATTCCTTTATTTAGTGGACATGATTTTGAAAAGCTGTTTAGAGGACCTTCTGTCAGGGCAGTGTCTTTTCTCCTTTGGAAAAGCATTGGATTCCTTTATCTTTTAGAAAAGCTGATTAGAGGGCCTTCTGTCAGGACAGTGTCTTTTCTCCTTTGGAAAAGCAAGTGGCTTTTGGATTCTTATTATGAATAGTAAATTTCCCTTTCAAAAGTAATTACGGTTCTTTGAACCTCTACTTTTAAAGGGGCATTTCCCTATTCTCAATAGGGGTCCAAATAGGCCATAGCTATTCCTTTAGGATTGAGCATATCGCCATTATTGTCACTACTTCCTGTTGAGGAAGCTTCTTCTAGAAGTTGTAATACTTCTTCTTCATTGGCTTCTTGGCTTTCCATATCCTGTAAAGCCTTCTTTAAGTTTTCCTTGAGGGCCTTCTTATTGTGAGAGGCCGTGGTTGAGGATGTTGTTGCTGATTTCTCCTTGTCTGGAGTTTTTGGTGCTGCTAGCTTGGGAGTCCAACCTTTAACTTTTATCTCTTTGGATAAGTATTTGATACGGTCTTGTTCCCCTTTAGAAAAGTTCCAAGAAATAATATAAGAAACTCGTTTTTTGATCAAGAACTTGCACATCTGAATGTGCTCGGGGAGGGTTGCACACCCTTCTTTGGTACAGAAATCCGTAAACCGGTTAATGAATTGTTGGGGAAGGATTTCTTTTATTCCTCCAAAGTAGATCGACCATTCATAAAACCATCTAGGGATAATGGCATATACCATTGCTGGACAGTATTTAATAAACCAGGTGTGGCCTGGTCTGACATATAAGAAATTAAACCATGCCGACTTATAGTCGTACTAATTATAAGTTTGTGGCCTATGAGGCATGGATAGTGCAATTGGTGTGTGCAGGTGATCTGCAAACCAGTTGAAGAGAGTTAGTATCCTTTTAATAGTGAATCTCGAATAATCAATGTATTCCGGATTCCGTTCGTTCATAGAATGTTCGACCTCGATTGAATCAGTGTCAACGAGGATGGCCTCATAATACCTTCTTGTTTTAAGAGGATTTTCCGTATCCACAAAATTTTTGTCATTATAAACAGGCTTGATTAGCTGTTCTAATGGGTATCCCTCATATGCTTTGTCTAAAGCAATGATTGGCATTACCACACAGGTAATGCCAATCATTGCTTTAGACAAAGCA
>NW_025842692.1:0-3522 GCF_002878395.1 Capsicum annuum | reverse complement strand
CTTTTTCAACATATTATTCACCTGTTGCAATAAATTACTCATTTGTTGGGGTTCATGTTATGACACTATAAAATCACTATTCATTTTATTATAATGACATTATTAACTTTTTTTTAACAAATGTCTTTATTTAGGTATGACTAATGGAGGGATCAATAACAATAGGGGTGGGTTGTCATGGTGAATAGATCGAGAAGAGCAATCAATAGGTACGTGTCACGGCCCGAACCAAGGTCCTGGTCTTGACGGGCATCCCGAATCATGAAGGCTCGAGAGCCCTTCTCTAACTGGCAATCATATACACAATTTATATACTTCTCTAACTGAAAATCATATACACAATTCATATACTGTAAGGAAATGTGGAAAACATAATAAAACGGAAACATGGTCATTCTCTTACTTCAACTGAACAATACGAATATAAGTTCATAAACATTCAAAAGCACATGACACCATTATACGAAATCTCTAATAACATAAGAACAACTCCTGTATAAAAACTGAGACAAGGCCCCCAATCGGACCATGAATTAAAATAAACTAACAATGTTCTAAAACAGACCTTCCAAAATAAGGGAGGCTCACCAACTGTAATCTCTGACAGAATTCAACCTACTGCTTAGCGAGACCCCGAGACTGTGCGTCAGATCCTGAAACATCGGGGGTCAATACAATTGTACTGGTATGTAAAATAACTCAAAACAGCATATTTTTAATACAAAATAGGTGAAAGCATTTCATAATATTAGTGAACACAATACAAGTAAAAATACATGGGCATACTTTAGAGAACTTTAAAACGATTCTTTACAACACTGACCCACTCTTTATTCTTTCGAGATAGTCGGTACACCTTACAAATCTGCAATTCCATGGGCTACATAGGACCCACCCTTGACTCGGCGTCCAAGCCCCCAATCCAAGTAGCCGCCACGATTGGGGTAGTGATACCCCCCACGGGCTAATTTTCTTTGAGAAAATTCATGCATTTAAACAATTCACAATACTTGATATCAAAGATATCTTAAAGGAGAGGGAGTTTAGTCATTTATGCTCTCAATCAAATTTATAAAATAGACGAAATCATATATATATAGTTATAGTTCAATTTCCATGAAAAGTGGTTCAAAACAATAAATATTTCATCAAAATAATCCCATGATACATACTTTTTGAAAACAATATCGAACACTTCATTATAAAACATAATTGGGGATCTTTAATCTTGATAAAATATTTAAACTTACGTCCATGGTTTTAGAGTAGTTCCCCATACCTTAAGTTCCTTGGTTTGAAGAATGGAATCCTATTCTTGAAACTTTTCTTAAGAATCTTGAATTGAAAGACTTGAATTCTTGATCTTTAGGAGGAGCTAGGGTTGTGTTTTTGAAAGGATTTGAGATGTTTAATTGATGAAATAAGAGGAAAATATCGCCCCTTGAGGGTTATCAGACATGGGCTGGGAGTTATAACGGAAGAAAAGACTAAAAAACCCTTAAAAATGCGGAACCAACAACTGTAAACTAGGGGCGGGTATTGGAGCGCACGACCTCACTGCCTCTCTCACGAAAAATGGCTATAACCTTTTGCTCGGGTATCAGATTTTTGTGAAATTGGTATCGTTGGAAATCTGACTCAATTATCTACAATTTGGTGGGTCATGATCCGCAAAATTCTACTTGTATTTTAATTTATACATTATAAAATAGACCCTTGTAAAATTGAATACAAAGATTTAGCCAAATCAAAGGTTCTTAGCTCAACTTTGCTCTAATTGATTGCTATGGAGATTTGTCACCTCGAAAGCACTTCAAACACGAGGATAAAGATCATGAGACTTATTCTCACTTGGAAATAATTTCTATTAGAGCTTCCACATGTAGGAACAATAGTTTGATTTCTAGTTCTAAAGTGTGGGGTATTACATTATCTCCCCCTTGGGATCATTCGTCCCCGAATGATGGGTAGGGACCTTTTGAAGCTTTACAAGTATAGAATAAAGAACACAATCTCGAATTGAATACTTTTCCTCAACGAAATATGCAAAGAAATCAAATGAGCTTCATGATAACCCCTAGTAAAATATGTAAGTACAAAGCGTGAGGTAATGAGACTTTACATAGGGATGATCTTGCACATGAGTTCTATGAATCATAATCACCACAACATAAGGCATGGGTTTATTTGGTGATCATATACCTGATTTATATTAGTACTAATCATGAAATAAGATTTTGCGGCAAATAAGAAATAGAAGCATTCTCTACCTTACAAGATACAACTCATAGACCCACAACTGAGAGACACTACTCAACTATGCCCCAAACAACAAATAACATACTTCATCATTTCCAGCTTACAATTCTCCCATAACACTTCTAACTACAAGAGTTTGAGTTCCCTCGCATAGTACTTCCATGTTAAAGACTAATTAGAAGTTAAAAAGGTGCTAACTTAAACTATGGGACCTGTACTCTACATCACATTAAGAAATGACCTCACCTCATTACTATAATCCAACAACCTCAAGTCTTAATTCAAGGAATACAAAGCACATGGCACATTGGTTTGTGTTTTTATCAATCAAAACATTCAAGCCTGTCACTACTATACCCACTTAATGGGTCTCTCCACTAAGACTCAAAATTTCAATCACTCTCACAAAAATTTTTGCTACATACCTCCTTCCAAACTATTTCTCATAACGAAAGTTCATCTCCTTCTTTCTCCCATCACTTATAATCTTAGATAAGGAAATCACATCAAAATTTTCACATTCAAGAACATTTACTCCCCCTTCTTAAGTCACTAATACTCTTCCACAACTGCTTATCAAACTATCATTCGGAGGGTCATTAAGGGGCCCGAGCATAAAAATCTTGAATGGGAGAAACACTACTCAATTATAACCCATATTTGTTGATCTACTCAAGGTGGGAGATTAGGTGAAGATATGATAGAATAAACATGAAGTACTTCATATATCAAGTGCTTGGATCATAAGTAAAGAGTCGTTTGGCATAAACACAACACAATATGATTTCATAGAACAGACCACATTGAGAAACATAGGTGCACATACCATGAGTTATTTGGCATAAAGCCAAAATTTATATAGTTAATAACTAAGACTCGGATTGCCACTTGACGTGATTGATCCTCATTTAAAGAACTAAAATTTTTCCATGAGTTAGCATTAACTTTATCACTTTGGCTAAACCCGACATAGAATGAATCGGTGACATATAAAGCATAGTTTCTTTGAACTACGCATTATGTGAGACATGGATTTTTTTTGGATCATGAGCAACATAACATAGAGCTTGGACATTTGGGAATATTGGATTACTGAGGGACATTTTTGCTTCTTTTTTGGAGGTCAAAACATGACATGAGTTACATAGAGAGCTCAAACCTTAGACAAAGGCAAGACTTGAATACCTAAGACATTTGTAAATGTCCATTCAAATCGAAGTAGGAGGATCTTGCTTGAATATGAATTGATTTATTATGATTCTT
>NW_025842691.1:0-6448 GCF_002878395.1 Capsicum annuum | reverse complement strand
ACATTGCCAGATGGTTTAGATGGGTTTGTTGTGTACTGTGATCCTTCTAGAGTTGATTTAGGGTGTGTTTTGATGCAAAAGGGTATGGTTGTGGCATATGCCTCTAGAGAACTTAAGCCCCATGAGAAGAATTACCCTACCCATGATCTTAAGTTAGTAAATATTGTGTTTTCCTTAAAGATTTGGAGGCATTATTTGTATGGGATGCATGTTGATGTGTTCACAGATCACAAAAGTTAGCAGTATGTATTTTCACAAAAGGATCTAAATCTGCATCAGAGGAGATTGTTAGAATTGTTGAAAGATTATGATATGAGTGTTTTGTATCACCCGAGCAAGGCCAATGTAGTGGCAGATGTCCTGAGTAGATAGTCTATGGGTAGTGTTACGCATGTTAAGGATGACAAGAAGAAGTTAGTTCAGGAAGTTCATGAGCTTTCCACATTAGGTGTTCATTTGGTTGATTCAACTGAGGGTAGAATTTGGGTTCAGAACAGTTCAGAATCTTCTTTGGTTGTCGAAGTGAAATAAAAGTAGGATAGAGATCCTAGTTTGGTAAAGCTGAAGGAGTCAGTCAGAGATTAGAAAGTGGAGGTTTTCTCCCAAGGGAGAGATGGTATGTTGCGTTGCCAGGATAGACTATATGTGCCGTGTATTGACGAGTTGAGATAGCAAATTGTTTCAGAAGCACATGGCGTGCATTATTCGTTTCATCCCGGGGCCACGAAGATGTACCACAATCTGTGGAAAATCTATTGGTGGAGTGGGATGAAAAGGGATATCACAGAGTTTATAGCTAAGTGCTCCACTTGTCAGCAGGTTAAGATTGAACATCAGAAGCCTAGTGGGTTTATACAGGAGTTCAATATTCCCATTTTTTAGTAGGAGGAAGTGAACATGGACTTTGTGAGAAGTTTTCCCCATATTCGTCAGTAGCATGATTTGATTTGGGTTATTATGGACAGGATGACCAAATCAGCTCATTTCTTACCAGTCCATACTTCTTATTCAGCCGAGGACTATGCCAAGATTTATATTAGAGAGTTAGTTAGGTTGCACGGTGTTCTGCTATCTATCATCTTAGGTAGAGATACTCAGTTTATCTCTTATTTTTGGAAAGCTTTTTAGAAGGGTCTTGGTACTTTAGTTCACCTCAGTACAACCTTCCACCCTCAGATAGGTGGCCAGGCAGAAAGGACCATTCATACCCTTGAGGACATGTTGAGAGTGTGTGTTGTTGACTTTAAGGGCAGTTAGGATGACCACTTTCCTTTGATCAAATTTGTGTATAATAATAGCTATCATTCTAGTACCCAGATGGATCTGTTTGAGGCTCTATATGGAAGGAGATGTAGATCCCCGATTGGTTGGTTTGAGATAGGTGAAACCACTTTGATAGGGTGCGATTTAGTGTTCGATGCTTTGGAGAAAGTTCAACTAATCTTGAGAGGCTGAAGGTAGCCCAAAGCCAACAAAAATCTGATGTATATGTGAGGAGAAAGGATCTAGATTTTGAGATTAGAGATTTTGTTTATCTAAAAATCTCTCCCATGAAGGGGGTAAAAAGGTTTGGTAAGAAGGGAAAGCTTAGTCCCCGATATGTACTTACAAAATTTTGAGCTGTTTTAGAAATGTGGCTTATGAGCTTGAGCTGCCTACAGACTTAGCATCAGTGCACCCAATATTCCATATCTCTTTCTTGAAGAAGTGTATTGGTGACCCAGTTGTAGTTTTTCCTTTAGAAAGTGTAGATGTTCAGAACATCCTTTCTTACAAAGAAATTCCATTTGATATCCTTGGTCGACAAATTTGTAGACTAAGGAGAAAAGAAGTTCCCCTAGTCAAAGTTCTTTGGTAGAATCAGTCCGTTGAGGGAGCCACTTGGGAAGCATAAGCATATATGCGGACCAAGTACCCTTATCTTTTCTCCAAAAACTCAGACTCTGCTTAAGGTAACAATTTTCTTCGAATTTCTTTTTTCTATGCTCAGTTTCAGCTGCATATCATTCTCATGTCAATTATGAATTCACAGAACCAGTTCAGATCAGTCATGTAATCACATTTTCATCACTTATATTCAGCATGTAATCTCAGTTCCTTAGTGTTTTCATCTTAACTAGTCTCATTCACGGACGAATGATCCCAAGGGAGAGATATTGTAATACCCCAAAAATCCAAACCTATGTTAGAGCCATATATCTAGCTCATGCAAAGGACCTTATAGTTCTTTGGTAGTTTTATGAGGGATTTTAATGTGTATTAAGGCCTCAAATAACTCCTAACTATTAGACAAATCAAAATATTCATTACCGATTGAGTTTTTGGGAAGAATGTTTCTCTAGTCAACTTCAAATGATCATATTTTTTACTATACTCAAATTTTTCCAGCTCAAGACTCACCAAATTATAGGAAATTGAATTAGCTTTCCAACAATACAAATTTCACCTAAATTCGGTACTCGGGTGAGAAGTTATGGCGCTTCTAGTGAAAAGCAGTAGCCCAACGCGATAAGGCTGCATCACAGTGATGGCCAAATTCACGTTAGTCCTTTTCAAGTGGAATGCCATGATAATGACACATCGCTCCAATGGTGAAATTCACGTTCAATGGGGTATCGCGATGACGTTGCTTCACACCAAGGTTCTCATTTGAAATTATCCTTTTCCAATGGCTCAACGCAATTTCACCGCATCGCATCGCTAGGTAAATTCGGGATGGTCCCTTTTCCAGTGGCCCAACGTGATTGCACCGCATCGCATCGGGTATTAAAATTGGGATTTCCAATTTCGCGATTTAATTTTTAGGGACCGTTTGGTCTTTTCCCAAGGCCCTAAACTCGTCCAAAACACGAAATTAAAAACCTAAAGGGGCATTATGTGCCCTATTACTCATAATTTCTCTCTAAGAAATTAATCTTCTCTCAAACAAAAAGCCTTAACATTCAAGATTCAAGACCAAATCTAAAGAAAAACCCTAAGAACTCTAACGAATTCATCAACCCAGGTATGTTAAGTGTTCATCCATGGGTTCCTTTAACCCATGGAGTTCAAGTATTCAATTTTAAACTCAAAGTTGTGATCTTTACGAGTTATTGTAATTTTAATTGTGATTTTAACCATGAATCCCCACGAATCTTAATTCTACACCATGTTTACATGAAATTGTTGTTGTTATCAAACCCCACGTGTTTTAATGACTTTATTTGTTGATTTAATTCATAATTAGTGATGTCGATGTTGAAATCATGCTATTACTACAAGCTTTAAACTATTCCCTTTGCTTAGCTTAAACTATGAACCTCAAGTGTTCGATGAAATGCCAACAAGAATGAGTTTTGAATAAATGCTTTCATGTTATATTTCCCAAGTTTTAGTACTATTTTTCTATTATTTCTATCGAGTCCTGAGGGTTGTGAATACCTGAAAACTTAGCTGTTTACTTACTTTTAGTATCTTCAGAATAGCTTCAGAATATGTTATGAGCATTATCAGTTCAGTCAGTCATCATAATCAGTTAAACATAGGACATTTCAGTATCCCGAGTCGATTCAGTTGGGAGTAGGATTTAGCACTGAGCGATTGCAGGAAATGTTGCTTCCCCGTCAGATAGGCAGACTCATTAGTAGCATTCCCTGTACTCTAGAACTACATAGTCAGCATAGGATATGAGGAGTCACCCATCAGTTTAGGCTTGACTACCTCGATGGGGTCACCCGTCAGTTTAGGCTTAACACCCTTAGTCCTTCGGGATAGCATATTAGTGGATCCACATAGCCAATGTTATTACCGGTGGCGTGGTACTGACACCCTTTAAAATGGGGTCATAGGTTGGACCCCAAATTTTCTTATTACGGCATATCGGTTAGATGATAGCTCCCACAGTCTCAGTCTAGTAATCTGTTCAATAATTTAGTTCCAGTTTTCTTGACCATAGTATACTAATATTAGCTATTAAGTTATCAGACTTTAGTATTTCAGTTTACAGATTATATTCAGCATATGTTTTATGCTTGGTCGTACATTCTTAGTATTTACAGATTTTATGCATACTATTAATTACTTCATGATATTTATTAAGACATTTATTATTCATACACACGAAACCATGCATAGCAGCCTACCTCATTTAACATGCCAGTACATTCAAAGTATTGATCGCATACTCTTTTCTTACTCTATGATGTATCATATCATAGGTTCAGATGCTCAGTTCCTGGATCACACATAGACCTTCTATATTATCAATCGTAGTAGTGGCGAGTTGCAATGCCCTGAATTTGGTACCCAGAATGCTACACAGTCGTCATAACCCCAAAGGACCACAAGCTAACCCATGACTAATATTTCTACCTAAACACTACATAATATACTATATAAATGTGAAAATAAAGGCTGAATGGCCATAAGTTTAAAAAATTTAACATAACTAATAGAACATAACATATGGATGGGGTATGAGGTACCCAAAACAGCTAAAATAAACTGTCTAAACATACTATAGTCTGAAAAGGCTCTAACTGACTGTACTGTCTGAATAAGGAGTTGATGGAACATGTCCCCAACTAACTCCAACTACTAAAATTAATTAATTAATGAGATAATAAAGTAATGGTCATGTCCTTGAAGGATGAGGACTCACTACTAACTCTGACTGCGAAGAATGGAATGCTACTGATGCTCTGGGGCTCGTACTTCTGAACCTATGGTATAAAAAAGCAAAGCGCAAATGCGTCAATATGTTTGAATGTATTGGTATGCATGTGAGGTAGGATGAATGCAAAGGGTTCACATACATGAACTATACTAACTGACTAGATAACATGAATATGAGAATACATGCATGAAAATATAATAACTGTAACTGAATTCATGATAACATGATTACTGAGTCTGAGTACTGATAGCATGAGATATTGATGTCTATATAACTAAAATCACTGATATCGAGCGACTGTATCTGACAGTCTAGGTTTTAATGGAACTAGCTGAGCTCCATACTGTTCTGATTTGACTTTATCTGATATTTCTGAATCTTGAAGAACTATCTGAGTTCTATTACTTAGACTGAATGACTGTATCTAATAGTGCTGATTCTGTACTAAAACTATGGGAAGTAGTGATCTAACCAACATACCTCAAATAAAGTAATATAGTTGAGGTGGGGTCTAATCCATAACCCTAATTGGAAGGGTGTCAATACCACACCATTGGTAAGGACAAGCTGCGGGTGACCCTCATCTGACAGTGTCTCTAAAAGAGAATGGTAGGACCATCATCTGATAGTATTTATCCACCTCATCAATCCTCATCTGACAATGTTGGTATCTCAACCTCTGATGGATACATAGTTCTGGAACACAAGGATGACTTCTAAGAATCACACCCTCATCTGACAGTATGTGTTCATATCCTTGGGTCTACTCAGTGCTTATTCCTACTCCCATCTGAATAGACACTGAACATGGATTACTGAACTGAACTGGACAGAATTAACTGGGCTCCGTTGACTGACGAAAGACTACTGAGATTATTGAATTTCTTAGATTTTTGAGATTATCGAGTTTTCCTGAGTCATATGACTGACTGAATTTCTATGAACATGGCTCGACTGAGAGTATCTTGAAAACATGACACTGGCTCTAGGCACACAGATAATTGTTGAGTACAAGTACCCCCAGGACTCGATTCCATGAAACTGACAAAGCATGACTTTCTTGAATACATGACCAACATCGACAATCCATAATATAATAAGATGGGGATTTCATACAGTACAAGTGCTAAAGAACCACAATGGCTATACATATATCCATAATTCATTGACTAAGACATTTCATCAAACACTTAACATGCATGAACTTGTACATGAATGGGGATTTCATATTATCATATTAGAATGACACTTTTCCTTCACATAGGCATTTAATCAAACACATGGGAAGCATATACAATTATTAACACATATAATAATCATGGATACATCTATCAACATGCAAATTTAAGGGTTTATCATGATTATTATACAAATCATCACATCCTAGGGTCAATCATTGGAATATGTTATTTCAAACATGAATCAAACGTCACAACATCATGAACATGAATTTCAATTCAATTTAAATCATGAACATTCATAAATACACAAATCTTGGATTTTGAAAAGAGATTCTTGAGCTTCATGGATGAAAGGGACCCATGAATCAACAATAACATAACTGGGTTGTGAGTTTCTTGAAATTCCTGAACTTGAAGAACTTGGAATCTCTTACTTTCTTGAGAATTTTGAAGGGACCGACATATCGGGGGATGAGATTTCCCTTCTTGCCAAATCTCTTCACTCCCTTCATGGGAGATATCTTTAGATAGACATAATCATCAATATCAAAGTCGAGATCCTTTTAATGCATATCTTTATAAGAGTTCTGTCTGCTCTAATCAGCCCAGAGTC
>NW_025842690.1:0-1611 GCF_002878395.1 Capsicum annuum | reverse complement strand
ACTCCAACTTCACATGGGTCCTATTACCCCCCTGAACTCAAGCTTAGAATATTTTTATCACCCTTTTATGCTAACATGTCACCTTTATTACATAAAAATAAGACCCACATGAAAGGAGTCTGAAACACCCAAAGTTTGCTCCTTAAAAATATCCTGATCTTTGAATGCTCGGGTATCATACGACTTAGGCTTACTTGTCGTATGATGTGGGTACGACCTAGGGGGCCCAATTCATATGTTAAGAAGTATGTTCTTGATTCTATACTATCCTAGTATGACTAGAATCCATATGATTCATATGGAGATGGTACGAGAGAGTCATGCCATTCGTATGTTGGGCAGTGTCCAACCCCTTTTAAATCTGTCTTGGATACGATTTGAGGGTACTTGTTGTATGATGAAGGTATGACTTAGGTAAAGGATTTGTATGTTGGACAAAATGTGGTGTCCAACATTCTGATCAAGGTACGAGTGGAGGGTACCACTCGTATCATGTGGGTATGATTGGAGGGGTCAAACCGTACCTTCCTAGGGTGATTTTTAAAATTTAAGTTGGGAATATTCTGGACATTTTTCTTCTTAACCGCTTTTGACCCCGCTACTTAAAACACTTTTGGGACTTCATTTACTCTATTATTCTCAGAAACACTTTAAAATACTCTCAAATCTCTCTAAAGCTCTTGGGTTAAGAAAAGGTTAGGGTTTTTTTTGAGGTGGTCAATTAAGGCTCTCAATGATGGTTTCTCTCTATATTATTTGGTGTCTAAGGTGTGTTAATCCTCCCTCATTATTAGTTCAACAAAATTCATGTTTTAATGAATGGTTTTCATGGTATAATTATGGGTATTGTTTGGTTTTAAACTATATGTTGGGGGGTTTAGTTGTTAATAGATGAATATTGTTTTCCAATATTTTCCTTATGGTTTTCATGTTAAAATATGGAATTGAACATCTGATTTCATAGGAATAGCCAATTGGTTCTTGGTTTGGGAAACTTTATGCCTTCAACTTGTTTATTAAAATGCCTATAAGAATGGTTTTGTCACGTAGTTTGACTGTTATTGAAACTATTGCATTGCATAATATGGTGATGGAACTTAAATTAGCTTGGTTGGTTTTAAATAAATTGGTGGCCATGGTTTTAGTTTAATTGTTAATCATGTGGGGTATATAGGAATCCCCTAAGTGTTGGCTAATGACATTGCTTGCAAGTTATAGTCAGTATGACGATACCACTTCATAATTCCTTGGTAATTAAACTCTTGGAATTGGCAATTTGGTTATGTGATAAAGGTTTTAATTGGGCAATAATGCGGGTAGTTTTAGCAAACCGTGAAGGTATGAGTACGATGGATGCACACTGGAAGCTCATGTTTGCCGATATGAGGGTTGGTCATGTTTAACATATACTTGTTGGGTATATGGGAAACTCCTAAGTTATACTTGTATTTATGTATCATGGAGTGCGAAGGGTATAAGTGAATCCCCGGCCCCTATGATATCTCCGGTTCATATGCACTAGGGCCCATTCAGGGGGTAATGTTTGGCCCATATAGATCGTGGGTGGTTTTAGAATGGTCAAAATACACAACCCAGGTTACGATTTCAAAT
>NW_025842689.1:0-4268 GCF_002878395.1 Capsicum annuum | reverse complement strand
GAAAATGATATGACTAAGGAATGCTACTGACCTTAGCCAAAATTTGCACTTACTAAATTTGGCGAATAGCTGATGATATCTCAAAGTCTGAAGTACTATTCTGAGATGGACTGTATGATCGTGCTCAGTGCGGGAATAGACCATAATATTAGCTATGAAGACTATGACGAACATGTCCATATTCAGTACATACACATGGTTCATCAAGTCCATGAAAGCTGCTGGGGAGTTGGTATGACCAAATGACATGACTAAAAATTCGAAGTAACCATAGCTAGTTTGGAAGATATTTTCGGAATGTCACATTCCCTAACTCTGAGATAATGATAGCTAAATTTGAGATCTATTTTAGAGAAATAACTGGCACCCTAAAGTTGGTCAAAAAAGTCATCGATTTTGGGATAAGGATACTTGTTCTTGTTAGAGAGCTTATTGAGTTGGCGGTAGTCTATACATATTCTGAGAGAACCTTCTTTGTTATGCACGAATAATACTGGAGCTTTCCACGGGGAAATGTTGGGCCTGATGAATCCCTTTTCTAATAGATCCTTCAATTGTTCTTTCAATTCTCTAAGTTCTGCTGGTGCCATTCTGTATGGTGGAATAGAGATTCACTGAGTATTTGGTAGAAAATTAATGTCGAATTCTATTTCCCTTTTGGGAGGAATTCCTGGAAGATCTTCGGGAAAGACATCTGAATATTCATTCACTACTGGGATTGATTTAAGGCTGGGAGTTTCGAAACTAGTGTCCGTAGCACAAACAATATGATAGACACATCCTTTAGATATCATTTTACTTGTCCAAAGGTAAGAAATAAGCTGACCCCTGAAAGCGGATACACTACCCTTCCACTCAAGGATGGGTTTATTTGGAAACTAAAACTGGACTATTTTGTTTCTACAATTGACTATGACATAGTAGGAATGAAGCTAATCCATGCCGAGAATGATATCAATATTAGTCATCTTTAATTCTACTAAGTCTGCTAAAATGACTTTCTGAAATATCATAACCGGGCAATTCTTGTAGACCCACCGGGCTATGATGGTTTTGCCCACTAGGGTAGAGACTGAGAAGGGCTTTGCTAGATTTTGGGACTGATTCTAAAATCAACTGCTATATAGGGAGTATAAAAAGACAAGGAAGCTCCTGGATCTAGCAAAGCGTAAACATGCACATGAAAGATCTGTCACATACCAGTAACTACATCAGGAGAATTTTCCTGATCTTGTCGTATCTGAAAGAGCATATAGTCTATTTAGGCATTGCTCCCTAGTAGCACTGGTGGTGGCACCCTGCTGATTTGGGCAACCGGACTGAGCTGAGGCATGGAGACGAGTCTGATAACCTGACTATGGGCAGTTTCTGACTTTGTGGCCTGTCTTACCACAACCAAAACAGATATTGCTGTCAGCTCTGTAAACACCCTAGTGGTTCTTACCATAAGTATGAAAAAAGAGATTAGTTTGGGCATTGCCGACACTATCCTGAGACTTAGAGCCTGGAACTCTATGTCTAAACTTAGGAGCTAGAGCACGGGCTGAAGAAGTAGCTGGAAATGATGACTTAGGATAAAACGAAGAACGGTTTCCTCCTTCTGATTTAGGCTAATTAAAATTAAAGATACATATCCTAACTTTCTTATTCTGCATTTCCCTCTGCTTAATCTTCTACTCCTTTATCTTCTGAGCATGGGTCATAAGTCTGGCTAAAATCTTGTCACTATTTTGCATGGCAGATCTGCACTCATTAACCATACTATAATTTACCCCTAAATCAAACTTACTAATCTTAGCTCTGTCGTCTGCAACCACAAGAGGGGCATATCTAGCTAATTGAGAAAACTTTAAGGAATACTCTTTCACCGTCATATTGAGCTGCCTAAGGTTGATGAATTATAGCACCTTAGCCTCTCTAAGCTCTTGAGGAAAGAATCTTTCTAAGAATGCAATGACAAAATTCTCCCACTCTATAGGACCTGCATCATCTGACCTTTCTGACTTCCACTATTTGAACCAAGTATAAAGTATGCCGCTAACTCAGCTCTCTCAACAGTAGTAACCCCCATGATGTCTGTCACTTTCTAAACTTTATCAATGAAGTCCTGAGGGTTTAATCTACTATAGACCCATGGAAGGATAAAGGATTCATTCGGGTGAAGAGTCGAATCTTAGCTGCAACTGAGTTGGTCACTAGGTTAGCCAGAACGATAGCTGGTCACTCATTATAGGTAGCTACGGACTGAGCAAGAGTGGTAAACGTGGTCCTGAACTCCATATGAGAAATATGATTGCCCAGAGTTTCTTTGGACTTAGAGGCTGACTGATTTATTCTCTTCGAAGGGATAATCTGAAATAAAGAGAAGAAGTGGATTAGTCTGAGAGATTGACTTGTAATTATACTCATTGGCACGACATGAATACTGAAAGAAGGGAAACTATTCTTAAACATCTCATAGCTTCTTGCACATAAATATGGCGCACAACACACCCATGTACAATACTCGACTAGATGCAACTTTCATACTTCCTAGGACTCTATTGGACCTTCGCCTTTGATATAAAGTTCATAAAACCCCAATTTGATGAACCGGAAAGCTATGTGATGCTCATAACCCCGAAGGACCACAAGCTAAACCATGACTGATATCTGTACTTGTATACTATTTAAAATACTAAATAACGCAGAAACATGCACTGAAAGGCCATAAGATTCAATATTAAACAAAACATGGATGAGATAACATCTATGTGGTAATACAATACATAAAACAAAACTATAAACACTGAAGTCTGAAACACAATAGTCTGTATCTAGTATAAAAACCTCTACTGTGTGAATAATCTGAATAAAGAGTTTATGGGACATGAACCAAACTAACTCCAACTAATAACTAATCAATTAAAAAGTGGAGAAATAATTATGTCCTCAAAGGATTAGGACTCACTTCTATTCTGACTGCTTAGACTGGAATCTACTACTGGTCTAGAACTTGTGTCTCTAAACCTATGGTGTAGTATAAAAAAAAGCACCATAGCGTAAATGCGTCAGTACAATGCAATATACTGAGCATATATGTGAGGTAGGCTAATGCATGGGTTAACATGTATAAATAATTCTAGCTGACTTTCTAACATAAATACGAGAATGTATACATAAATACATAACTATAACTGACACTGTGATATCATGATTACTGAATCTGAATACTGATGATATGACATACAAATAACTGATATAACTTACAGTATAAATAGTTGTATCAGAATGTTACTGATAACATGGGTGACTATATCTGACAATCCTGAATCTAATGGAACTATCTAAGTTTCCTATTGTATATAAGTCCACTATATCTGAAAGTCTTGAATCTGAAGAACTATCTAAGTCTTATACTGAGACTGGTACTAAAATTGTGGAGGTAGTATTTAACCGACATGCCCCTGATACGCCATTTTGGCTGATTTGGGGTTTAATCTGTAACCACAATGGGAAGGGTGTCAATATCATGTCACTAGTAAGAATAAGCTATGGGCAACCGTTATCTGATAGTGTCCCTGAAAAAGAACTGTGGGGCCCTTATCTGATAGTGCTTATCCACCTCATCAACCCTCATCAAACAGTGTTGATATCTCAACCTATGTTGGCTATATAATTCTGGAATACAAGAATGACTTCTAAGGATCATACCCTCATCTGATGGTGTGTTACCATCCTTGGGTTCACTCGGTGCTAATTCCTACTCCCATCTGAATAGACACTGGACATGATTAATGAACTAAATATGAACTGAGTTACAAAGTTCCATTGACTGATGGAATACTATTGATATATGACCATAGACTAAGTCATGTGATCATAGAGATTTTTCCTGAGTCATAAGACTATCTGAAGTCTAAGGATTCATAGCTTGACTGAGAGTATCGTGAAAACATGACATGGCTCTAGGTGCACAGCTAATGTTTTGGGTACAAGTACCCCTAGGACTCGATGGAAGGAAACTGACAAAGGATGACTTAGTTGAATACATAATAATCATCATAATACATTTACTGAAGAATTTCATCACACATGTGATAGGCATAAGCTTGTACGTACATGAGGATTTCATAATATCATGCTAATTAGATATTTTCCCTTCATCTAGGCATTCAACCAAACATGTAGTAGGCATAGAATGTATAAACAACATGATACAACATTTAACTTTCGTGATTCAATTCCAATTTAATCATTCAAGGGTTTAGTCCTAGGGTTTCATGAAT
>NW_025842688.1:0-2165 GCF_002878395.1 Capsicum annuum | reverse complement strand
TTCTAAAGTGAGAGATAAAGATAGCAATAGGCTCAAAAGGTTAGCTTGGGGCTACTTGTATCCTTAAGCACCGTGTGACATCCTAAGATGAAATTTTGGGTCGTTACAAACTTGGTATCAGATCCTAAGGGTTAAGGAGTCCTAGGAAGTCTGACAAGCCACGTTGAGTAGAGTCTTGATCATCGGTTTGTAGCATACCACATCTATAAGAAAGAGGCTATAAGATGTTTTAGGAAAAAGTTGTTTCTTTCTTTCAAATTCTATCGTGCCTACGATTGTCCATCTCATCTAATAATTTGTGCTCTCGTATTTTAGAAAATACCTCCCCGAAGAGCAAACGCCCACAGAAACGATAATGAGTAACCCTATCCTGCTGATCCCTTTAGTGAGAATGTGTCTCATACTGAGTTTTGGGCAATCTTTCAAGTGTCAGCCCAAGTAGTCACCGCCAATGTTCAAGCCAATAACTAGGCCACAGTTCCAAATTAGCAAGGAGGTGATTTAGCTGCTGCTATAATTCGTGATTGCATGTGGATGAATTCGCCAAAGTTTTATGGGTCTAAGGTAGGTGAGGACCCACAGTTATACCTTAAGAAGGTGAGAAAGATCACACACGTGATGCATGTTTTTGAGGAAGAAAGTGTTAAGCTGGCATCTTACAGTTTGAAAGTCATTGCTTATGACTGGTTTGTATCGTGAAAGAAGGGTAAAGGTGAGAATGCTGCTGCTACGACATAACAGATGTTCCAAGATGCATTCTTGGGCAAGTTCTTTTCGATTGAGATGAGGGAAGCAAAGATTAAGGAGTTTATAAACTTAAGGCAGGGCTCCATGATTATTAAAGAGTACTGCTTGAAGTTCAACTAGTTAGCCAAGTATTCTCCTGATTAGATTTCTGACACCTGAGCAAGTATGAGCAAGTTCATGACAGGTGTTTCTGGTTTGGTAATGAAAGAGTGTAGGACTTGCAATGTTAAAAAGGGATTTGGATCTATCTAGGTTGATGATGCATCCACAACAGATTGAGGTAGATAAGATCAGGGAGAGAGATAGATTGAGGGGTAATAAGAGGGCTAGATTCGAGCAGCATAAGTATAGTCAGGCTAGGTCCCATGGAGGGAATTGCCAATAGTTCCAGAGTCTTTCGTCTATGCCAGGGCCTTCATCAGCTAGTGCTCCCGTGCCTAGAGATAGGCAGGAGCAGGGTAACAGGTCTTCTATGTCTAGGCCGCAGAACAGTGTAACATACCCCACTATCCTTCTTATGCTAAGTGTGGTAGGAATTATCCTGGTGAGTGTTTAGTAGACCAGATGGGTTATTTTGGTTGTAGCAAGCTGGGAAACAGACTTAGAGATTGTCCACATGCTAGGCAGGGGAACAGAGATACCTGACCCCAAGCACAGACTACTAGTACACTAGCTCCTGTAGCTTGTCCTGTCCCTGGTCAGGGCACTTCATCTAGCACTACTGGGGTTCAGTGCCAGAACAGATTCTATGCCTTACCATCTCATCAAGAGCAGTAGGACTCTCCCAATGTTGTTACTGGTATGCTCCACATCTTTTGCTTTGATGTTTATGTGTTATTAGACCCCGGGTTAAGTTTCTCTTATATTACCCCATTAGTCACTGTAAATTTTGAAATAAGTCTTAAAAAGATTCCTGAGCCTCTTCTAGTTTTCACGCCAGTAGGGGAGTTAGTTGTTGCTAAATAAGTGTATAGAAATTGTCCTATTACTGTTCTTCATAGAGTCATATTTGCTGATTTGATAGAGTTGGACATGGAGGATTTTGACCTTATTCTAGGTATGGATTGGCTTCATTCTTGTTATACACTATAAACTATCGTACCCGTGTGGTCAAAATTCAATTTCCTGATGAACCCATTTTTGAGTGGTCCAGGAGTTCAGTATCTCCCAAGAGTCATTTTATCTTCTATCTTAAAGCCAAAAAGTTAATATCCAATGGTTGTATCTATCACCTAGTTAAAGTCAAAGACACTAAGTCCGAGGCTCCAACTATCCTGTCAGTCAACATCGTTTATGAGTTTCTTGATGTTTTTCTAGAGGATCTCCCAGGGGTACCTCCCGATAGAGAGATAGAATTTGAGATTGACCTTCTTCTCGACACTCAGCCTATTTCTATTTTTCCATACTACATGGCACCT
>NW_025842687.1:0-1024 GCF_002878395.1 Capsicum annuum | reverse complement strand
GCAATCGAACTATCTCCTCAATGTAAATCTTAGCATAAACCTCTCCCGAATAATTAGTCCTCACAGGAAAAAAGTGTGCTGACTTGGTCAACCGATCTACAATCACCCATATAGAATCATACTAGTTTCGGGATCTTAGAAGTCCTATAATAAAGTCCATATTTATCATCTCCTACTTCCATAAAGGTAGGGCTATCTCTTGGGAAGTACCACCCGGTCTCATGTGTTCCACCTTCACTTGCTGACAATTCAAACACTTGGACACAAAATCAGCTACATCACGTTTCATATTATTCCACCAATACAAGGTTTTCAGATCATGGTACATCTTAGTAGAGCTTGGGTGAATGACATACCTCGAAGTGTGCACCTCATTAAGGATTCTTTCTCGTATCCCATCGACATTCGGAATGCACAACCTACCCTGAAATCTCAGAATACCATAGCCACCAATTTCAAATGACATAACATTTTACTAACCCACATCTTTCTTGATTTGCGTCAAGATGGGATCTTCAACCTACTTCTCCTTAACTTCAGCACAAAGAGATGACTTAGATAACTCATGAACAATCACCCCTCCATCTTCGGAATCTAAGAGTTGCACTCCCATATTTGCAAGGCGGTGAATATCCTTTACCATCTCTTTCTTTCTTTCTTCTACATGAGAAGGCTGCCCATAGACAACCTGCTGAGGGTGTCAGCTACAACATTTGCCTTGCCCGGATGGTAATGCAGACTCATATCGTAGTCTTTCAAACGTTCCATCCAATGCCTCTGCCTGAGGTTCAATTATTTCAGTGAGAAAATATACTGTAAACTCTTATGGTCAGTATAAATATCAACATGTACTCTATAGAGATGGTGCCTCCAGATTCTAAGTGCAAACACCACGGCTGCTAACTCCAAGTCGTGAGTGGGGTAATTGCGCTCATGCACCTTTATTTTCCTAGATGCCTAAGCTATCACCTTACCACGCTGCATCAATACACAACCAAGTACCACACGGGATGCATCACAATAA
>NW_025842686.1:0-1551 GCF_002878395.1 Capsicum annuum | reverse complement strand
GTCTGGAGTTATGTTGATTTTTATTCACTTAGCGAGATCTAAAAACAATTGTGTGGATTGAATCGATAAGAATTGCCATACATGGAAGAAACAAGTTGGGATTCATCAATGGCACGTGTAGGAAAGAAAGCTTCAACCCACAGATCTCTCATTTCTCAAAGATGAGCTGCCTAAAAGTTTAATGTTTGGCTCTTGTGTTGTGGATTCGAATGAGCGATTTTATTCACATCCAACTTGTGCTCGACCTTTGAATGACACGGTATTATCACCTGCTATCCTAATCTATCTTTGTAATGTTCTTTTGACTTGTCCTTTGTTTTGTTCCTCCATTTCTTCTAGTAGGTCGAACATGATGATAGTATTTCTTATTTTGTTGTTTGTAATGGTTATATTTATTCTGGTTCTTTGGATACAAGCTTAAAAAAAAAATTATGTGTATTTTGTAGACGATGAATGTCTTGGTAAAAGTTTAGGTTCTTCTAATGTTGATTAGTAATTTTTGTTGGGTTTATTAAAAAGTGCTAAAGTTTGTTGGTTTATATTTTTATTGTTTGTTTGCTTGTTTTTCATGGAAGTTTGATGTCTTATCCATTATTCTTGAAGTTTACTTCATTAGTAGAGCTAGGGGCAGAGTTAAGTAGAGGTTGTACATTGGCGAAAATTCATATGTCATTTTATAAGGTCAAAAATTGTTTTTATGTGTACAATGTAGATGATGAATACCCTTCATGAATATCCAACATCCTCTAATACTGGTCAGTAGTTTGGATTGGCTAATATCTACCTGCTACCTTTGTAACTTTGGTGTAAAGTTGTAACTTTCCTATTCACTAGTAGAGCCAAATGTATAGTTACAGGGGCGAAAGGGGGTCATTCGGACCAACAACAACATACCAAGTGTAATTCTACAAGCCACAAGTAGGGTCTGGGAGGATTGAGTGTATGTAACCCTACATTGTGCAGGTAGAAGGGGTCAGTTGGGCCCCCTTTGTAAAAAATTCATATTGTATATGTATATACAAGGTTAAAAATTCTCTTTTTTATGTATACACTAAAGATGATGAAAATTTGGCCTCCACCCCTTTAACGATGTTGTTTCAGTAGTTGATTAGCTAAATACCTAGCTGCTACTTTGTAACTTTGGTGTAAAGCTATAAACTTTTCTATATGTTCAATTCTTGGAGTTCTATTTCCTCTAGATTATTCTATGCTCTAGCCAGACTTTTTATTTTAAATCGTTCAGCTGGTGATGCAAGAATTATAAGGACAACACGAAACACACTTCAAAATCAGTCCACAAGATCAAAGATTCGAGGATCCTTTTGAAGAACACACTCGAATTCAACAAACAACAACAAGAACACAATGTATTGATGTGTTTATCACCTAAAAACAGCTAAAAACAACAAAATGAAGAACAACAACAATGAAACAAGAACAACAAGTCATGGATTTGAATTACAAGAACACAAACAAACGATTACAATATAAACAAAATGGATAGATAGTTAGACCTTGGTTGGTATAATCTTAAGAATCCAAGAATATGGT
>NW_025842685.1:0-5705 GCF_002878395.1 Capsicum annuum | reverse complement strand
TCTTGGTAAAAATTCAGCTTCTGCTAATGTTGATCAGTAGTTTTTTTCGGGTTTATTAAGAAGTTCTAAAGTTTGTTGGTTTGGATTTTTATTGTTTGTTTGCTTGTTTTTCATGGAAGTTTGATGGCTTATCCTTTATTCTTGCCGTTTACTTCATTAGTAGAGCTACGGGCAGAGTTAAGTAGAGGTTGTGCATGGGCAAAAATTCATATGTCATATTATAAGGTCAAAAATTGTTTTTATGTGTATATTGTAGATGATGAATACCCTTCATGAATATCCAACTTCCACTAATACTGGTCAGTAGTTTAGATTGGCTAATATCTACCTGCTACCTTTGTAACTTTGGTGTAAAGTTGTAAATTTTTTATTCACTAGTAGAGCCAGATGTATAGTTAGAGGGGCGAAAGGGGGTCATTCGGATCAACAACAACATACCAAGTCTAATTCTACAAGCCACAAGTGGTGTCTGGGAGGATTGAGTGTATGTACCCCTACATTGTGCGGGTAGAAGGGGTCAGTTGGGCCCCTTTTGTCAAAAATTCATATTGTGCATGTATATACAAGGTTAAAAATTCTCTTTGTTATGTATACACTGAAGATGATGAAAATTTGGCCTCCACCCCTTTAACGATGTTGTTTGAGTAGTTGATTAGCTAAATATCTAGCTGCTACATTGTAACTTTGGGGTAAAGCTATAAACTTTTCTATATGTTCAATTCTTGGAGTTCTATTTCCTCTTGCTTATTCTATGCTCTAGTCAGACATTTTCTTTTAAATCGTTCTGATGGCGATACTAGAATTATAAGGACAACATGAAACACACTTTAAAATCAGTCCACAAGATCAAAGATCTGAGGATCCTATTGAAGACTACGCTCGAATTCAACAAACAACAACAACAACACAATGTATTGATGTTTTTATCACCTAAAAGCAGCTAACAAGAACAAAATGAAGAACAACAACAATGAAACAAGAACAACAAGTCACGGATTTAAAATACAAGAACACAAACAAACGATCACAACATAAACAAAATGGATAGATAGTTAGACCTTGGTTGGTATAATCTTAAGAATCCAAGAATATGGTAATCTTGGACCCTTAACACTACATACAATGGTTAACCTAACTCCTACGTTGTCACAAAAGGAACTTTACCTCCTCTAAACACCAACGTCTCAAGCCAACATTGCAACACAAGTGATATCCACACTTGTTGCCCTCATTTCGGTGTGATGGCTATTCCAAGCCCTACAACAAAAGGTGTTTCACGTTTCAAGTATTACATCAATGAACAACTAAAGAGAAAAAGACCTAAAATGTTCTATTTATATTCTATTACAAGACAAGGCAAAATAACAACAATGCCCTTAAAGAGCGGGGTGGCCATGGAGTGCATTTAGACCCAATGAAGTGACCAAAATACCCTTAATGAAGATAACCAAATCATGACTCATTAAGATTTTTCCAAAATCGTGAGTCCTCAAGTCTTCAATGCTCCAAGAAATCTTTCACACACGGCCTTGCTTGTGCTCAAAATGAGTCTTCCTTTCATATTCTTTTGCTTTCGGGGTGACCAAGTATTGAGCCTTTAAATGATGACCTCCAATCACATCTTCAAAAATTAATATGGCCATTTTACTTGTATCAGCTGGGTAAATATATGTATAGAATTGGCTACCCCAAACTATCAAAGTAATTTTGGAAAAGGTTGAATGTTGACTTAGGCAAGGTGTCTATAAATCACGAGTAAGTAAAAGAGAGTGAATTTTTCCTTTGAAACTGAATAAACTATCTAGAAATGCTTTGATGTAGTTTATTGCAAAGTAAATTGTGGAATCAAACTTACAGTAAAGGAATGATGCATTGATTATGTACCTAAGCAAAGGTATTTGAATAGTTGAAAGAGTAAGAAAAGAAAGGTCCATGATTCTTCTTATACCTGGAATGCATAATTACAAAAGTTAAGCCACTTTACGTATCATGGGTCTACAATTGTATCAATAACCACCCATATTAGAATAGGGCTTTTAGTGGGATAAGTTAGAAGAGAAGCAGTGCTGTGCACAGTTTGAGCAGTACCGATGTCTTCATTGATCGGCTTTTTAAAGTATTCTTCCTTTCTTTTACAGCTAAAATACTTCTGGTGGTAAAAAACCAACATCTATTGCTTTGTACACTCTTGATCGGCAACTCCTTAGCAATGAGGTTTGTGTACCAATACTTATTTGGCAATAGTTATCCTTTTATTACCCCTGTCGTCTTATTTATTACTTTCTCCTATATATTACTTTTCTCCTTTTTTGTTGTAGTCTCTTCCTATATTCTTGGACAAGCTTATACCATCGTGGGCAGTAATACTGGTATCTGCTAAACTGATTCTCATGTTTGGAGAGGTGGTCTATTATATTCATCAACTTAACCTTTCAGCTTGTTAGCTATAGAATTTGCTCGGCTCTTGTCCTCTAACTAGGTTCGTCGGTTTTCCATTTGCAGATAATTCCTCGATCAATCTTTACTTGCTATGGATTGACAGTTAGATCCACTGTAGCACCCTTTGTTCAGCTTTTTCTCTGGTTATTCTTCCCCACTGCTAATCCAATTAGTAAGGTATAAAGCACAACAATCACATTATATAATTTACTCATGTAGAGTTGTTAAGTTTTCATGTTTTGCTACCAGAGAGAGAGAGAGATATCTCACCAGCTGTGTGTTCGGTTGCCACCTTGTACTTTCTTTCCGAGTTAGATGACAGGGTTTAAGAAATAAAACTACATGAACCCATGATCTGTACTCATATATGCTATGGTGGTTAATTTGTATGCTTTGTTCCTTTTCTATAGCATGGAAAGAAATGGAAAGAATACAACATAAATTTGAATGGAGGAGTTCCTTGGTTATGTTCTCCCTCCGTTTGGATTTACTTGTCACATTTTGATGTGGCACAACTATTAAGAAAACAATGATTGGTATAGTGACTTCACAATATTACCACTATCAATTGAGGTTTAGTAATCGGTAATGGAAATGATTTCGAGAATAAGTAATAAATGCTAAGGGTAAAACATGAAATTTTTTATTTTGTTTTTTCTTGATTTGTCAAAAATGATGAGTAAAAATGAAAATCACATTAGGAAAATAGTGACAAGTAAATCCAAACGGAAGGAAAAAATTAGTAATAATATCATAGTTACTCCATCTTTGTATCTCTATTTACTTTTTATTATTACTATAAATGAGAAACTTCTCATGCTAATGACTTGATATGTAAAATATCTATCCGTTTCTTTATTAAAACACATGGATATTCATCTTTAGAATTGGGAAGAAAAGACAAAACCTCATGCAGTAATTTGAGAGAATTTCTCAGTGCTACTTTCTTTGTTAAGGATCTTATAGTTGGCTTGATAAAGAAAAGGGATATTAGCTTCATCCTTGGTTTTGAAGGGGCACGTTACCCTTCTACGAAGAGCTGAACTAAAAATGTTTGTGGATTTCCATGGCAATGAGGTAATCTATTTAGTATTTCCCAATTTTTAATGCTACTCTACGCAAGTGTAAATATATCTCTGGACATGCAATATTTGTATGTATGCATGAACACAATCCGCTTACACGACCAATTTCATCTCGCAAAGATTAGGTATTATAGCTAGTTGAACCTTGTTTTCAATTCATTATGTTCCTTTAACTGTATGCCAAAACTTGTTTGCTTCTTATTGCTTTGACAGGCTAGAAAAGGAGGGGATTTGACACCTGATGAAATAGCAATAATTGTTGGAGCACTTGAGTTGACGAAAAAAACTACAAAAGATGGAATGACTCCAATATCAAAGGCTTTTTCTCTTGATCTGGACGGAACACTTAACTTGTGGGTTTATAAGTTGTGTTCAATTATATTCAAGCTTTCAAAAACTTTTTATTTGTTGTTTATGTTCCATGAGAAAAATCTGAACTTGGATACTGGATTTTGGGAGTTTTTAACTTTACTGATTGGTGCATAGATGTATATGACTTCAACCGTACCAGGTAAAGTGATAAAGTTGTTCAAAAAGTGATGTTACCTTACCAAACATTGATACCATATTTTCTGGAAAAGGTCAATTTCTATCTTGAGAAGGGCATTTACAAATTTGGAAATGACACTTTGCCGATAAAAATGATTGATGAGCTTCCACAATAAATTTAATGGTATCTTATTGCATTTATTTTTTAAATGTTCATTTCACTTTTTTTTTTTGTTTTTTTCCATATATTCACGTAATATATTTCTTTTGTATCATAGTGATAGTGGAGCATTTATTTGTGCGTTTGCTAAATATGTCATTCATGGTAGAGATATTCCTAAATAGATTGATATTGGTTATGTTCGCATGAGGTATGGAGCTTTATTGTGGGATCAAGAAAAGAGAAAACTAGAAGTTGGTATAAAAGATAACACTACAGAAAAAGTTGACAGATTATTTGGAAAGAAAAAGAGGAAGAGGACTCACCTGGAGTAGTAGTTTAGTTTTGTAGTTATTGAAAATCACTGTACATGAAGGAGTTTTAGCTATTTTTATGAGATTATGTGAATTTTAAACAGTCTTTTCAAATTGAATCGACTATTTTTTATGTGATAACGTAAAGTATACAATGTAGAATTGCTACTAATTCATTTGTTTATATCTTTGTATATTCATGTTTTATTATCGAAGAATATTTTTTGCCTTTCCTTGTGGCAAGTCTTTCCCTTGAGGCAAGAGTTATTGAGTATCTTCTAAATTAGTAAACAATTTGGCAGGGCCAATTCATGCCCATAAGGTATAACATGTTCCTATAGGGGCTGTCTTATCATTAATTATGTGCGACTGCTACATGAGTATTTTGGTCATTGTGAACTTTTCAATCACATTTGTCCTCGATTAAATGGTATAAAATAAGAAACAATTTATACCTTGTAATCTAAGGGTCATCTACTCCTCCTTAGTAGTTGGTTCTCTACTTTTATTTATTTGGTTAGATGTTTGGTTTTGTTGATTCATATCATCTTTTTTTCTACTCGCAATTGAACACTCCCCCATGCTTTTCTTTTTGTAATTTTTAATATTTATTGCTTTTGTTCTTGGCTTATAGTATTTTAGTTTTTGGTCTAGAAGATTCATTCTCATATAGTTGTAAGATTGTAATATTCCTATAAACATATTTTGTATGATAGAGGAAGAATGTTCTTTGAAAAATTGCGAGTTGCACAACCTTTGATGTATAAGTCTTGCCTCTTGGGCAAGAGTTATAGATCATCTGTCAAATCATTATAGACTATGCTAGTGTGAACTCTTGCCCATGGGGCATAACTTGTTCTTTTGTGGTCTAAAAATCTAGCCTCTTAGGCAAGACTTATAAATTATCTACCAAATCATTACACACTAATTTAGTATCAAAGCTTGGAAATTGGTATAACTTATTCGTTTGTTTTATTAATTTTTGCCTCTAGGGAACGAGCTGTAGATCATATTCCAAGTTATTACACACCAAATTAGTGTCAACTCTTGCCCATGGGGCATAAGTTGTTTCTTTGGGGCTTAAGTCTTGCCTCTAGGGAAAGTGTTGTAGATCATCTGCCGAATCATTGTAGACTAAGCTAGTGTCAACTCTCGTCCATGGGGCATAACTTGTTCCTTTGGGTCTAAAAATCTTTCCTCTTAGGAAAGACTTATAAA
>NW_025842684.1:0-1563 GCF_002878395.1 Capsicum annuum | reverse complement strand
AAAAAAGGAAGTCAACTGTTATGAAAAATAACTCGGAACAAAAATTAGTCACAAAAGTAAAAAAAAATGATCAAAATAGGTCACCTATTAAAAAAGTTATCAAAATAGGCTAAACGTAATAATGTATTACGTTTTTCACTTTTTTCTTGATGATCAACTAACAGAGTGACTTTTATAAAAACATAAGAATTTCTTACGTTTTATACGATGATCGAAGAAAAAACATGCAGTGAATTGTCAAATCAATTAAAAACACTTTTAGAAAAAGTTTTCTTCTACATAATAAAATGTTACGTTCTTCACTTTCTTGTAAAGCTTCAGGTGATCCCCACAATTTCATTTTGTCCACTTTTTCCACTATCTCATCACCGTCCCCACCCCACAATTTCCTGCGTTTAATTTTACGTTTAACAATTTATTTTTTTTTCAAATTATAATGTACACCTAATTAAAATAATTTGTTCTATGTAATAAATTTTTACGTTTTACAAAAAAGATTAAAAAAAGAAGTATCAATTAGATCATTAACTTAGCAATTTTATTATATTTATTCTATGTCAAAAAATAATTAGTTCTATCCTTAATTAACTGATTTCTTTCTAAAAAATTATATTTTTGAGCTTTCCTCTACTCCAAAATAGTGAAATGTTAAATTTTTGTTGATCAAATATGCTACTATATACAAGAATTATATTTTCTTGGTGTATTAAAAATATAAAATTAATTTTTTCGGTTAGTGATTCATCATAGTTTTCGATTAGTGTTTCAATTAGGATATTGAGGAGTCTCACATGCACAAATTCGTTTCATATTATAATTTGTGCCAACGTACAGATGAAGGATAGAATATGAAACGAATTTGTGCATGTGAGTCTCCTCAATATCCTAATCGAAACACTAATTAAAAACTACAATGAATCACTAACCGAAAAAATTAATTCCATATTTTTAATACACCAAGAAAATATAATTCTTGTATATAGTAGCATATTTAATCGATGAAAATTTAACATTTCACTAGTTTTGATTAGAGGAAAACTCAAAAATATAAAAAAAATTTTTGAGAGAAATCGGTTAATTAAGGATAGAACTTATTATTTTTTGACATATAATAAATATAAGAAAATTGTTAAGTTAATGATCTAATTGATATTTCTTTTTTTAATTTTTTTTAAAACATAAAAATTTATTACATAGAGTAAATTATTTTAATTAGGTGTAAATTATAATTTGAAAAAAATTAAATTGTTAAAAGTAAAATTAAACGTAAGAAATTGTGGGGTGGGGACGGTGATGAGATAGTGGAAAAATTGGACAAAAAGGAATTGTGGGGACCACCTGAAGCTTTACAAGAACGTCAAGAACGTAACATTTTATTACGTGGAAGAAAACTTTTTCTGAAAAGTGTTTTTAATTGATTTGACAATTCACTGCGTGTTTTTCCTCGATCATTGTGTAAAACATAAGAAATTCTTACATTTTACATTTTTTTTTATAAAATGTAAGAATTTCTTATGTTTTACAAAAAATAGTATAAAACGTAAGAAATTCATTTTTTATGTT
>NW_025842683.1:0-1579 GCF_002878395.1 Capsicum annuum | reverse complement strand
AATGGTCCTGTAATCTTGACTATCATTTCCAACTTTATTTCATTGGGGTAATGCAATCTTTGAACAAGACTACCACATAGGAATCTTATCATGGAAACAATTACACAATCTTATGCTTTTGGCTAACCATGAACATTGCATCGATGAACGAGTCACTCACATAGTCAAGCTTACAACTCCCAAAATTATGCATTAAACTTCAATATTTCAACTCCATAATAATAAAAAAAATTATGACAGTGAATACCAATCAATACATGCCGGAGTAAAATCAAGATTACCTACGAGAATCCTTTCACTCAATGAGATGTATTTTTCAAGAATCATAGCAAACTAACCATACTCTTATCACCAAGCACTACTACAAAATCTAGTTAACCATTATAAGCGTAGCACTGAAACAACTACGGAACATGAAAAAGCAACTTACTTGGTGATTAATACGTGATGAATCGGGAAGGTGAGCCTGTAGGAGTAGATGAGCAAAGAGAAGGGCTTGGAGAGGTGATGTTGGGCGGCGCTTAGGTTGAAGAAAAATTTAGTGGGGTTTAAGGGTAGAGGATATATTTAAAGGATGAGCCATGGGTCGGGTTGGTCCATTCACAAACGGGTTAGTAGGCAAAATATGTAAGTAGGCGGCGCCCTTAGGATCGCCTAAGCATAAGTAGGCAGCGCCTAACCTATTGCCTATGTTGGCATAGACGGCGCCTAACCTATCGCCTATGTGAGACAGTGAGCATAGGCAATGGCATAGGCGGCGCCTAACCTATTACCTATGTTGGCATAGGTAGCGCCTAACTTATTGCCTATGTTGGCATAGGCGGCGCCTAACCTATCGCCTATGTGAGACAGTGAGCATAGGTAAAGGAATAGGCGGCGCCTAACCTATCGCCCATGTTGGCATAGGCGGCGCCTAACCTATTGCCTATGTTGGCATAGGCGGCGCCTAACCTATTACCTATGTTGGCATAGGCGGCGCCTAACCCATCGTTGAGCCTTACACATTTGACCACTCCCACTTACCTGTATTGTTCCATCATTCCTAGACTTACCATCATTGACATGACTCACTTCCAAATCAAAATTTGGACTAATCTCCTCCTTTATACTCCATGCACCTACACTTAATCAAAAACAACAAAATAATTAGAAGGATGGGTTGCCTCCCACCAAGCGCTTTAGTTTTGGTCGTGGCTCGACTTTTCTTTTTGAACTTTGATTTACCAAAAACAAAATCCTAGTAAAATGATGGATTGCCTCCCATGTAGCGCTTGATTTATTGTCGCGGCACGACATAGTTATCTCAATTACTCAGACTTCATCAAGATATATGGTGGCTATACATTTTACCGAGTCGGTTGGACCGATATATAGCTTCACTCTTTGGCCATTCACCTTAAAGACACTACCATCATCGTTTTCTAACTCCACTACTCCAGATGAGTAAACTTGGCTGATTTTGAATGGACCAGACCATTTAGACTTCAACTTACCTGGAAACAGCTTCAGTCTGGAGTTGAAAAGGAGTCGCCATTCTGAAAGTTTCGTTGGATAATCCTCCGATCATGGTACTTTTTCA
>NW_025842682.1:0-1418 GCF_002878395.1 Capsicum annuum | reverse complement strand
TGGAGGGTATGTATGGACTACAGAAAACTCAACTTTTGAACGTTGAATGACCACTTTCCAATGCCGTTCATGGATCAAATGCTTGACCATTTAGCAGGAGAGGGTTCGTACTACTTCTTAGATGGTTATTCTAGCTATAACAAAATATGTATTGCTCCTAAAGACCAAGAGAAGACGACGTTTACATGACCGTATGGCACCTTCGCATTCAAGAGGATGCATTTGGATTATGTAATGCACCTGCTACCTTTCAAAGGTGCATGATGTCAATTTTCTCAGACATGGTTGAAGATACCCGGGAGGTGTTCATGGATGACTTTTCGTTGGTACGAGATTCGTTTGAGTTGTGTTTGGCGAACTTGATTAAGGGTTTGCAACTTTAACTTGGTGCTTAATTGGGAAAAATGCCACTTCCTGGTGAAGGAGGGCATTGTTCTCGGGCACAGAATTTTAGAAAAAGGGATTGAAGTTGATCGTGCCAAGGTCAAGGTTATCGAGAAGATACCACCCCCCATTTCAGTGAAAGGAGTGCGTAGTATCCAGGGCCAAGATTGAAAACCCACTTTGCAAACTCTTGGAAAAGGAAGCCAATTTTACTTTTGATGATGACTGTAGAACGGCCTTTGAACGTCTTAAGAAGAAATTAGTGGAAGCCCCAATTATCATTTCTCCCGACCGGACTAATCCGTTTGAGGTCATGTGTGATGCCAGTGGAGTGGCACTCAGAGCTGTTCTTGGCCATAAAAGAAAGAAGTTGTTTTATCCAATATATTATGCAAGCAAGTCCCTAAATGGAGCCTAAAAGAACTACACTGTCACTGAGCAAGAACTTCTAGCAGTGGTATATGCTTTTGAGAAGTTCATGGCGTATCTGTTAAGTACCAAAGTAGTGATCCACACTGACCACGCAGCCTTAAGGTATTTGATGGCTAAAAAGGATGCAAAACCAAGGCTGATTAGATAGGTGTTGCTGCTCCATGAGTTTGACTTTGAAGTCAAAGATAGGAAGGGTTACGAAAACTAAGTTGGAGATCATCTGTCTAGGATGGACAGTGAGCAAGCAGTTAGTGATAAAAGTGAGATAAAAGATGTGTTTGCTGATGAGGAGATCTTCGCTGCCGCTTTAGAGAAAATACTTTGGTACACTGATTTTGCAAATTATGTAGTGAGTGAGATCATCATTCTGGAAAATCTTTCTTTCCATCAAAGAAAAAAATTCCTTTATGATGCAACACGCTACTTCTGGCATAAGCAGTATCTTATTCGGCTATGTGCTGACAATATTATAAGGAGATGTGTGCCAGAAGCGTACGTATTATGTATATTGGAAGCATGTCATGCTTTCCCGGTTGGAGGTCATCATGCAGGTGACCGAACTTCCAGAAAGGTGTTACAGAGTGGCTATTATTGGCAAAATC